>NC_052328.1:34827241-34989741 GCF_016432855.1 Salvelinus namaycush
GATCCTTTATCTGATCTGCATATACTGTGGATTATACCTCATTTATATATGATGCGTATGCAGACTTACTTGGTGTTTCAGTACGATAGTATTGAAAATAATAGGCAATTAAGTGAGCTATTAGGCTCCCGAAGACCTCTCATGCGTATACCAATTTATTCAATGTATTCATGGGTCATTCTAATGGGGAGAGTACATAGACAGCCATTAGTTAAGACACAGTGTGTACTGTCACTCAGTGATGGCTAATCAGCCCCATGCTTGGTAGGGCCAAGCCACACAGCTTAACGTGTCTTGTGTATTTCTACATGACATCTTTGTCTGGCGTTCCAAAGATGTTTTTAGCATCTCGATTGTGTAAAGTGAGATACACTACCGTTCAAAAGTTTGGGATCCCTTATAAATGTCCTTGTTTTTGAAAGGAAAGCACATTTTTGGTCCATTAAAATAATATCAAATTGATCAGAAATACAGTGTAGACATTGTTAATGTTGTAAATGACCATTGTAGCTGGAAACGGCAGATTTTTTATGGAATATCTACTTAGGTATACAAATCAAATCATCAAATCAAGTTTATTTTATATAGCCCTTCGTACATCAGCTGATATCTCAAAGTGCTGTACAGAAACCCAGCCTAAAACCCCAAACAGCAAGCAATGCAGGTGAAGAAGCACGGTAGCTAGGAAAAACTCCCTAGAAAGGCCAAAACCTAGGAAGAAACCTAGAGAGGAACCAGGCTATGAGGGGTGGCCAGAGGCCCATTATCAGCAACCATCACTCCTGTGTTCCAATGGCACGTTGTGTTAGCTAATCCAAGTTTATCATTTTAAAAGGCTAATTGATCATTAGAAACCCTTTTGCAATTATGTTAGCACAGCTGAAAATAACTTTCTTCTGAAACTCGTCAGTCTATTCTTGTTCTGAGAAATGAAGGCTCTTCCATGCGAGAAATTGCCAAGAAACTGAAATCTCGTACATCGCTGTTGACTACTCCCTTCACAGAACAGCGCAAACTGTCTCTAACCAGAATAGAAAGAGGAGTGGGAGGCCTCGGTGCACAACTGAGCAAGAGGACAAGTACATTAGAGTGTCTAGTTTGAGAAACAGACGCCTCACAAGTCCTCAACTGGCAGCTTCATTAAATAGTACCCACAAAACACCAGACTCAACGTCATTACTGAATAGGCGACTCCGGGATGCTGGCCTGTGTCTCTCTATCATGCGTGGGAATACTTTGTAACAGGTTTCCAAAATTAAAATAACTTGGAGCTGATTTGCTCTTGTCTTTACAGTCTTGTATGTCCCTAACAATTTTGGCTTAGAAAACTAGAGGGGCCAAATAAAATAACCCACGAGCCATCAACTGGGGAACCCTGCCCTCGGGGTTGGTTTCCCAGAGGCAGATTAAACCTAGTTTGTCCCTCAGTGGTTGGTTTCCCAGAGTCAGATTAAGCCCAGTTGGTCCCTCAGGGTTGGTTTCCCAGAGTCAGATTAAGCCAGTTGATCCCTCAGGGTTGGTTTCCCAGAGTCAGATTAAGCCAGTTGGTCCCTCAGGGTTGGTTTCCCAGAGTCAGATTAAGCCAGTTGATCCCTCAGGGTTGGTTTCCCAGAGTCAGATTAAGCCAGTTGGTCCCTCAGGGTTGGTTTCCCAGAGTCAGATTAAGCCAGTTGGTCCCTCAGGGTTGGTTTCCCAGAGTCAGATTAAGCCAGTTGGTCCCTCAGGGTTGGTTTCCCAGAGTCAGATTAAGCCAGTTGATCCCTCAGGGTTGGTTTCCCAGAGTCAGATTAAGCCAGTTGGTCCCTCAGGGTTGGTTTCCCAGAGTCAGATTAAGCCAGTTGATCCCTCAGGGTTGGTTTCCCAGAGTCAGATTAAGCCAGTTGGGCCCTCAGGGTTGGTTTCCCAGAGTCAGATTAAGGCCAGTTGGTCCCTCAGGGTTGGTTTCCCAGAGTCAGATTAAGGCCAGTTGGTCCCTCAGGGTTGGTTTCCCAGAGTCAGACTAAGCCAGTTGGTCCCTCAGGGTTCATTTCCCAGAGTCAGATTAAGGCCAGTTGGTCCCTCAGGGTTGGTTTCCCAGAGTCAGATTAAAGCCAGTTGGGCCCTCAGGGTTGGTTTCCCAGAGTCAGATTAAGCCAGTTGGGCCCTCAGGGTTCATTTCCCAGAGTCAGATTAAGCCAGTTGGGCCCTCAGGGTTGGTTTCCCAGAGTCAGATTAAGCCAGTTGGGCCCTCAGGGTTGGTTTCCCAGAGTCAGATTAAGCCAGTTGATCCCTCAGGGTTGGTTTCCCAGAGTCAGATTAAGCCAGTTGATCCCTCAGGGTTGGTTTCCCAGAGTCAGATTAAGGCCAGTTGGTCCCTCAGGGTTGGTTTCCCAGAGTCAGATTAAGCCCAGTTGATCCCTCAGGGTTCAATTCCCAGAGTCAGATTAAGCCAGTTGATCCCTCAGGGTTGGTTTCCCAGAGTCAGATTAAGCCAGTTGGTCCCTCAGGGTTGGTTTCCCAGAGTCAGATTAAGCCAGTTGGTCCCTCAGGGTTCGTTTCCCAGAGTCAGATTAAGGCCAGTTGATCCCTCAGGGTTTGTTTCCCAGAGTCAGATTAAGCCCAGTTGGTCCCTCAGGGTTGGTTTCCCAGAGTCAGATTAAGCCAGTTGGGCCCTCAGGGTTGGTTTCCCAGAGTCAGATTAAGCCCAGTTGGTCCCTCAGGGTTGGTTTCCCAGAGTCAGATTAAGCCAGTTGGTCCCTCAGGGTTGGTTTCCCAGAGTCAGATTAAGCCAGTTGATCCCTCAGGGTTGGTTTCCCAGAGGTAGATTAAGCCAGTTGGTCCCTCAGGGTTGGTTTCCCAGAGTCAGATTAAGCCCAGTTGGTCCCTCAGGGTTGGTTTCCCAGAGTCAGATTAAGCCCAGTTGGTCCCTCAGGGTTGGTTTCCCAGAGTCAGATTAAGCCCAGTTGGTCCCTCAGGGTTGGTTTCCCAGAGTCAGATTAAGCCAGTTGGGCCCTCAGGGTTGGTTTCCCAGAGTCAGATTAAGCCAGTTGGGCCCTCAGGGTTGGTTTCCCAGAGTCAGATTAAGCCAGTTGATCCCTCAGGGTTGGTTTCCCAGAGTCAGATTAAGCCAGTTGATCCCTCAGGGTTTGTTTCCCAGAGTCAGATTAAGGCCAGTTGGTCCCTCAGGGTTGGTTTCCCAGAGTCAGATTAAGCCAGTTGGGCCCTCAGGGTTCGTTTCCCAGAGTCAGATTAAGCCAGTTGATCCCTCAGGGTTGGTTTCCCAGAGTCAGATTAAGGCCAGTTGGGCCCTCAGGGTTGGTTTCCCAGAGTCAGATTAAGCCAGTTGGGCCCTCAGGGTTCATTTCCCAGAGTCAGATTAAGCCAGTTGGTCCCTCAGGGTTGGTTTCCCAGAGGTAGATTAAGCCAGTTGGTCCCTCAGGGTTGGTTTCCCAGAGTCAGATTAAGCCAGTTGGTCCCTCAGGGTTGGTTTCCCAGAGTCAGATTAAGGCCAGTTGGGCCCTCAGGGTTGGTTTCCCAGAGTCAGATTAAGCCCAGTTGGTCCCTCAGGGTTGGTTTCCCAGAGTCAGATTAAGCCCAGTTGGTCCCTCAGGGTTGGTTTCCCAGAGTCAGATTAAGCCAGTTGGGCCCTCAGGGTTCATTTCCCAGAGTCAGATTAAGCCAGTTGATCCCTCAGGGTTTGTTTCCCAGAGTCAGATTAAGGCCAGTTGGTCCCTCAGGGTTGGTTTCCCAGAGTCAGATTAAGCCAGTTGGGCCCTCAGGGTTCATTTCCCATAGTCAGATTAAGCCCAGTTGGTCCCTCAGGGTTGGTTTCCCAGAGTCAGATTAAGCCAGTTGGTCCCTCGGGGTTGGTTTCCCAGAGTCAGATTAAGCCCAGTTGAGCCCTCAGGGTTGGTTTCCCAGAGTCAGATTAAGCCAGTTGGGCCCTCAGGGTTGGTTTGAAGCGCAGTTGGTCTCTCTGGTGATAAAAAGACCCAAAAGAGAGTGTGTCTGGATATCAGTACAATATTCAGAAATATTGACTCGTTCTTTTAAAATACAAATAATGCATCTCTTTTCAATAGCTTGAATGTCAGGTGCTGCTGTGAAAGAAATTCAGATTTTAACTTACTGGAAAATTGATTTGTTATTTTCATTCAATCCAACATAATTTTTCTGTATATAGAAATGCATTGTGGGTGCTGAAAGGATGGAAGGGCTTTTAAATGAAATTCCGAACGATTCCTATTCACATATTGTATCTCCATCAGATTGGTAGTTGAAGCAAAGTCGGAGATTTCTTTGAGAAGATCAGAATTGTTTAAGAATAGACTGAATAGACTACCCAAATATAGGCCACTAAATCCAAACCACAATAGGCCACTTTTGAAATTATTTTGAACTGATCGTATTATCTCTGCTCTTTTCAGCTCGGGAAGAGAATTTAGGAGATCGTTTTCTCCACGTGTTCCTCCAGGATGGGATCCCTGTGGTAAAACTGGGATGTAGTGGTGTCCAGGTGTTGAATGCAGACGCAGGCCAAACCATCAACACTAACAGGCTGACGTCCATCAGAATACGGTGAGAAGTGCTTATTTTATATATTTTTGGGATAGATACAGAGGTCAGTTGAAGAAGGAAGACAAATGTGGGAAGAATGGAAGGTTGCAGGGCGGTTTTAGAACCCATGACCAGAGAGGCCATGTGTGGTCCAGTTAGCAGGCCTTTCACTGACCGGACTCTTTTACTTCATATACCTATGCCACTTAGCAGACTATTTTACCAAAGTGACTTACAGGACAGTAAGTCATACATTTTTCGTACAGTATGTGATGATCCCTGCGGGAATTGAACCGATGACCTTGGTGCAGCTAGAGTCACAATCTCTAACTGTATCTTACCTCATCCCATTCCCCACTGTATCTTACCTCATCCTATTCCCCACTGTATCTTACCTCATCCTATTCCCCACTGTATCTTACCCCATCCTATTCTCCACTGTATCTTACCTCATCCTATTCCCCACTGTATCTTACCTCATCATATTCTCCACTGTATTTTACCTCATCCTATTCCCCACTGTATCTTACCTCATCCTATTCCCCACTGTATCTTACCTCATCCTATTCCCCACTGTATCTTACCTCATCATATTCTCCACTGTATTTTACCTCATCCTATTCCCCACTGTATCTTACCTCATCCTATTCCCCACTGTATCTTACCTCATCCTATTCCCCACTGTATCTTACCTCATCATATTCTCCACTGTATTTTACCTCATCCTATTCCCCACTGTATCTTACCTCATCATATTCTCCACTGTATTTTACCTCATCCTATTCCCCACTGTATCTTACCTCATCCTATTCTCCACTGTATCTTACCTCATCCTATTCCCCACTGTATCTTACCTCATCATATTCTCCACTGTATTTTACCTCATCCTATTCCCCACTGTATCTTACCTCATCCTATTCCCAACTGTATCTTACCTCATCCTATTCCCCACTATATCTTACCTCATCCTATTCTCCACTGTATCTTACCTCATCCTATTCTCCACTGTATTTTACCTCATCCTATTCCCCACTATATCTTACCTCATCCTATTCTCCACTGTATCTTACCTCATCCTATTCTCCACTGTATTTTACCTCATCCTATTCCCCACTGTATCTTACCTCATCCTTTTCCCCACTGTATCTTACCTCATCCTATTCTCCACTGTATTGTACCTCATCCTATTCCCCACTGTATCTTACCTCATCCTTTTCCCCACTGTATTTTACCTCATCCTATTCCCCACTGTATCTTACCTCATCCTTTTCCCCACTGTATCTTACCTCATCCTATTCTCCACTGTATTTTACCTCATCCTATTCCCCACTGTATTTTACCTCATCCTATTCCCCACTGTATCTTACCTCATCCTATTCCCCACTGTATCTTACCTCATCCTATTCCCCACTGTATCTTACCTCATCCTATTCCCCACTGTATCTTACCTCATCCTTTTCCCCACTGTATCTTACCTCATCCTATTCTCCACTGTATCTTACCTCATCCTATTCTCCACTGTATTTTACCTCATCCTATTCCCCACTGTATCTTACCTCATCCTAACGGTCATAATATGTCATAACTGCTGACGTAACTTGTCATATGACACAGTCATAACCATGTCATAATATGTCATTACTTGTCATAATATGGTCATAACACTGTCATGACACATATATTTACAGCTGTTGTGACATATATTGTGTTATTTTATGTCTGATTATGACACCTACATAAGCATGTCAAAAGCCACAAAACCAACCACACAAGGCAAAACATTCCATAGCCTACTTGTCAATAGTATGTTTATGTTACATAACATTTTCTGAAAGTGACAGTGTCATAAAGTGTATTTTCTGCAAGTTATTTAAAATATGATGAAAAGTAAACACAACTGTAAAGAATTCATTACAAACTTTCAAAACAAAAGGAAACTTTTTGGCTGGGAAAAAACTCTTGTGTAGGTGTCATAGCCAGCCTTAAAATAACACAATATGTCACAACAGATGTAACTATATGGATCATGACAGTGTTATAACCATATTATGACAAGTAATGACACATTATGTCAGCTGTTATGACATACTATGACATGGTTATGACTGTGTCGCTGGGTGTCAAGTAAAGTGTTACCCCTCATCCTATTCCCCACTGTCTGCCAATTCACCATTATCTTGAGATAATTTCATGAAATACCCTATGTTCAACCGTGAAATCACTCCAATGGAAAGGGGATTGGAGTGTCCATATTCACAAAGCTTCTCATAGTAATACTGCTGATCTAGGACCAGTTTTGCCTTTTAGATCACAATGAGTAAGATTACATGGACAGGAGGAACCTGATCCTAGACCAGCACTCCTACTCTGAGATGCTTTGTGAATACAGACCTAAGTCCCCCCTGTTCATATAATCTTATTAATTGTCACTTGATACACACAGACACACACACACACACACACACACTGTTCTCTGTAGCGACCTAGTCTTACCTTATGATGAATCAGAGAACATGAAACCTGAGGTGTTCCCTTAGAGATGATAAAACCTGAGATGTTCCCTTAGAGATGATAAAACCTGAGGTGTTCCCTTAGAGAGATGATAAAACCTGAGATGTTCCCTTAGAGATGATAAAACCTGAGGTGTTCCCTTAGAGAGATGATAAAACCTGAGATGTTCCCTTAGAGATGATAAAACCTGAGATGTTCCCTTAGAGATGATAAAACCTGAGATGTTCCCTTAGAGATGATAAAACCTGAGATGTTCCCTTAGAGATGATAAAACCTGAGATGTTCCCTTAGAGATGATAAAACCTGAGATGTTCCATTAGAGATGATAAAACCTGAGATGTTCCCTTAGAGATGATAAAACCTGAGATGTTCCATTAGAGATGATAAAACCTGAGGTGTTCCATTAGAGATGATGAAACATGAGGTGCAAACTGGCATGTTGGGGATAGCATCATACCTTCACTTAGCTTTGATTTGTTATATTGTTCTCCTTCATGTCATTTTTAATTTATGTACATTAATCACAAAGAAAAGACAAAAACAAAAACATGGCTTCAAATGAAGTGTCCTTTCAATATTGATGTGGTGTTTACAAAGCATGTGACAAATAACATGTAATTAAATGTGTTCATTGACTTGTTCCTTCTTCTTGGTATAGACTTAACAGTGAACACAACCTGTTTAATGTACATTCCTCATTAGTTACAATTGTGGTGGGTTGTGTGTGTGTGTGTGTGTGTGTGTGTGTGTGTGTGTGTGTGTGTGTGTGTGTGTGTGTGTGTGTGTGTGTGTGTGTGTGTGTGTGTGTGTGTGTGTGTGTGTGTGTGTGTGTGTGTAATCGCACGCTCAATTTGTTAGTGTACAGTAGCTGATCAGCAACAGTAGCAGAATAGGAGACAGCATGGTTGTGTTGAGAACATTGGGTAGAGAAATGTCAGTCATGAAAAGATGTCATAATACCAGCAACAATAACAACAGAGTCCTGATCAGTCATCTCAGATCATCTGATCATCTACAGCAGTGAAAGCACCACAGGAGTGAAGAATATTGTCATTTTATTTTATTCAAGTTTGAGTCAGCACTGTTTTCTCTCCCCCCCCCTCTCCTTCCCTCTCTCTTCCTCTCTCTCTACCTATCTCTCTCTGTATCTCTCTCCATCTCTCTCTGTATCTCTCTGTATCTCTCTCCATCTCTCTCTCAAGCCTTTAATAAATTACTTCAAACGTGTTTTTGCACGATTTTACAAAAAAATAACAGGGAGGGATATAAAAACATGTGGTCTGCCTGGTCTACAGTGGCAGTCACTTTGAGCTAGCATATTGCATCTGCATCGAAGACTGCTTGGTACATCAAAGCTCTGTATCTGTGTGATTCATCGGCACAATTGCCTGTTGTGTAGATTTTTATTTTCTTCATTTTTACATTGAACAATTTCATTTTTGTCCCTGGAGTGACCTTGCCGATCTCGGATCAAATGACTTTTTTATAATAATAATAATAATTCTGCTTTGTTTAACAATAATATTATTTCCTGGACGTAAATGGGTAGAGGAGGAGGTGTAGAGCCAGAGTGATTTGGCTCTTTAAAATGACTTATTTCATTGAATGAGGGCTTTAGTTATGAAAAATATTGTTTTTAAGCTTTGCTGTTAATGTTTTGCTCATGGCAATTGATTCAAGTATGTTTTTTTAAAAGATGACTTTATTAAACATTGCACTAAGTGGCTGACCTCAAGCTGCTTTCATGGAACACCATTTAAACATTGTTGAAGGTGCACACTCCAAATATAGGATCAAACATGCTTGACATGCTATTGTCCCCTATGCCTATAAAACACACCTAAGTGCTGGGAAATCTGTGCATTTGAAAGCCTTGACTCTTCTGACTGGCATGCTATGGGAGGGAGGGAGGGAGGGAGGGAGGGAGGGAGGGAGGGAGGGAGGGAGGGAGGGAGGGAGGGAGGGAGGGAGGGAGGGAGGGAGGGAGGGAGAGGGATATCAAACGGACATCTGTTCAGTCTTTTGTCTGAGTTGACCTACTCTTCCTATTCACATGTGGCTTACATTTTAATTCGAAGGGCTTTATTGACGTGGGAAACATATATGTTTATATTGCCAAAACAAGTGAAATAGACAATAAACAAAAGTGAAATAAACAGTAAGCATTACACTCACAAAACTTACTCTCTATTTCTCTCTTTTCCTCACTCCATTGCTCCCTCTCAAATTTAAATAAAACATATACATTCTAGAAATGATGAAAGTACATCATATGGTAATTTATAAGGAACAGGGCACCATTTGTGATGCACTGTCAGTTAACTATTGAAAATATAAAATTGGACTGAAAGTAAGAAAATAATTATATCAGAAAAATGTCCTTCATGTACATTAAGTTATTTTAGTGGCAGATTATTATTATTTGCAGTAAAATATATATAAATTCTTGCAGTAAAATATATATACAGTTGAAGTCGGAAGTTCACATACACCTTAGCCAAATACATCAAAACTCAGTTTTTCACAATTCCTGACATTTAATCCGAGTAGAAACTCCCTGTTTTAGGTCAGTTAGGATCACCACTTTATTTTAAGAATGTGAAATGTCAGAATAATAGTAGAGAGAATGATTTATTTCAGCTTTTATTTCTTTCATCACATTCCCAGTGGGTCAGAAGTTTACATACACTCAATTAGTATTTGGTAGCATTGCCTTTAAATTGTTTAACTTGGGTCAAACGTTTCGGGTAGCCTTCCACAAGCTTCTCACAATAAGTTGGGTGAATTTTGGCCCATTCCTCCTGACAGAGCTGGTGTAACTGAGTCAGGTTTGTATGCCTCCTTGCTCGCACAAGCTTTTTCAGTTCTGCCCACACATTTTTTATAGAATTGAGGTCAGGGCTTTGTGACGGCCACTCCAATACCTTGACTTTGTTGTCCTTAAGCCATTTTGCCACAACTTTGGAAGTATGCTTGGGGTCATTGTCCATTTCGAAGACCCATTTGCGACCAAGCTTTAACTTCCTGACTGATCTTGAGATGTTGCTTCAATATATCCACATAATTTTCCTCCCTCGTGATGCCATCTATTTTGTGAAGTGCACCAGTCCCTCCTGCAGCAAAGCACCCCCACAACATGATGCTGCCACCCCCGTGCTTCGCGGTTGGGATGGTGTTCTTTGGCTTGCACGCCTCGCCCTTTTTCTTCCAAACATAACGATGGTCATTATGGCCAAACAGTTCTATTTTTGTTTCATCAGACCAGAGAACATTTCTCCAAAAAGTACGATCTTTGTCCCCATGTGCAGTTGCAAACCGTAGTCTGGCTTTTTTTGGAGCAGTGGCTTCTTCCTTGCTGAGCGGCCTTTCAGGTTATGTCGATATAGGACTCGTTTTACTGTGGATATACATACTTTTGTACCTGTTTCCTCCAGCATCTTCACAAGGTCCTTTGCTGTTGTTCAGGGATTGATTTGCACTTTTTGCACCAAAGTACGTTCATCTCTAGGAGACAGAATGCTTCTCTTTCCTGAGCTGTATGATGGCTGCGTGGTCCCATGGTGTTTATACTTGCATACTATTGTTTGTACAGATGACCGTGGTACCTTCAGGCGTTTGGAAATTACGCCCAAGGATGTACCAGACTTGTGGAGGTCTACAATATTTTTCTGAGGTCTTGACTGATTTCTTTTGATTTTCCCATGATGTCAAGTAAAGAGGCACTGAGTTTGAAGGTAGGCCTTGAAATACATCCACAGGTACACCTCCAATTGACTCAAATTATGTCAATTAGCCTATCAGAAGCTTCTAAAGCCATGACATTTTTTTCTGGAATTTTCCAAGCTGTTTAAAGCCACAGTCAACTTAGTGCATGTAAACTTCTGACTCACTGGAATTGTGATACAGTGAATTATAAGTGAAATAATCTGTCTGTAAACAATTGTTGGAAAAATTACTTGCTGTCATGCACAAAGTAGATGTCCTAAACGACTTGCCAAAACTATAGTTTGTTAACAAGAAATTTGTGGAGTGGTTGAAAAACGAGTTCTGATGATTCCAACCTAAGTGTATGTAAACCTCCGACTTCAACTGTATATATATTTTGTATTAGTATATTTTTTTATTCCAATTTTTCAGGGGGTGCTGCAGTACCCTCAGCACCTTTACTTCTAGTGGTTAAAGCGTTGGGCCAATAACCGAAAGGTTGCTCGATCAAATCCCCGAGCTGAGGTAAAAATCTGTCATTCTTCCCCTGAACAAGACAGTTAACCTACTGATCCCTGGGCGCCGAAGTTGAATGCATTCAGTTGTACAACTGACTAGGTATCCCCCTTTCCCTTTACCACGGCAATGCCCATGTACAGTATTGAAGACCAGACCCCCACACATTCATTTTGTGCAGTTGCAATGTTAATGATTACTGCCTAAATAACCTGGCCATTTGACATTGAAGATGATTAACTGAGAATCATTGTGACATACTGTGCCATGTTGGTTACATATTTAGACTATGGCATCACTTTACTGCACATTTTATACAGTAGTGCTGCCATACAGTGTTTTACTTAAACATGCCACTGCCATCTGCAGAGGAGCTAAAGTACAGTATATGAAATCAACTGTCTTCAACATGAGGCTGCCATCTACAGAGGAGCTAAAGTACAGTATATGAAATCAACTTTCTTCAACATGAGGCTGCCATCTGCCAAGGAGCTAAAGTACAGTATATGAAATCAACTGTCTTCAACATGAGGCTGCCATCTACAGAGGAGCTAAAGTACAGTATATGAAATCAACTGTCTTCAACATGAGGCTGCCATCTACAGAGGAGCTAAAGTACAGTATATGAAATCAACTGTCTTAAACATGAGGCTGCCATCTACAGAGGAGCTAATTTATCTGAATGTAGTACTGTAGTGCTGATTTAGGATCAGTTTTGTATTTTAGATCATAATGAATCACAGTGATTATTATGGACAGGGAGGACCTGATCCTAGATCAGCACTCCTACTCTGAGATGCTTGATAAATTGGGGCCCAGCTCAGTAGTGACAAGTCATCTGTCTCATCTGATTCCACGGCTCAACCTTGCTGATCACACACAAATCGAGGGAACATGGAGCATTGTGAATATTTAATCAAGAATATACTTTAGCTGACGTCTCTTGATAGTTATTAAGACACAGTGGATTATATTTGTATGTTAAACAGTGCTTGTAGTGGTGTGAAACATGGAGGATATCAAAAACGATGTCTAATGGTTAATATAGACTAGAGGTCATCTGATAGAAAATACGTTTGAGATTCTAAAGTATAATTTTGCGATGTAAAATGGTAGATTAAAGGAGAGAGAGACAGAGACCTGTGAACATCACTTCTCTTTAAAGCTGTTCCACAGGAACACAGCGAGATAGAAACCACCAGGGCTGTGTCCCAAATGCCACCCTATGCAGTGCACTACTTCTGGCCAGGGCCCATAGGAAATATAGGAAATAGTGTGTTGTTTGGGACGCAGCCCAGATCACCATTTTCTTTCAACTCTGATGTCTCATCAGCATTATCTAAACTCTGACTCATCGTTAGGTGTTGGATGTCTAAACTCTGACTCATCGTTAGGTGTTGGATGTCTAAACTCTGACTCATTGTTAGATTTTGGAGATCTAAACTCTGACTCATCGTTAGGTGTTGGATGTCTAAACTCTGACTCATCGTTAGGTGTTGGATGTCTAAACTCTGACTCAGTGTTAGGTGTTGGATGTCTAAACTCTGACTCTCATCGTTAGGTGTTGGATGTCTAAACTCTGACTCATCGTTAGGTGTTGGATGTCTAAACTCTGACTCATCGTTAGGTGTTGGATGTCTAAACTATGACTCTCATCGTTAGGTGTTGGATGTCTAAACTCTGACTCATCGTTAGGTGTTGGATGTCTAAACTCTGACTCTCATCGTTAGGTGTTGGATGTCTAAACTCTGACTCAGTGTTAGGTGTTGGATGTCTAAACTCTGACTCATCGTTAGGTGTTGGATGTCTAAACTCTGACTCTCATCGTTAGGTGTTGGATGTCTAAACTCTGACCCTCATCGTTAGGTGTTGGATGTCTAAACTCTGACTCATCGTTAGGTGTTGGATGTCTAAACTCTGACTCAGTGTTAGGTGTTGGATGTCTAAACTTTGACCCTCATCAGTAGGTGTTGGATGTCTAAACTCTGACCCTCATCGTTAGGTGTTGGATGTCTAAACTATGACTCATCGTTAGGTGTTGGATGTCTAAACTCTGACTCTCATCGTTAGGTGTTGGATGTCTAAACTCTGACTCTCATCGTTAGGTGTTGGAGGTCTAAACTCTGACTCTCATCGTTAGGTGTTGGATGTCTAAACTCTGACTCTCATCGTTAGGTGTTGGATGTCTAAACTCTGACTCATCGTTAGGTGTTGGATGTCTAAACTCTGACTCTCATCGTTAGGTGTTGGATGTCTAAACTCTGACTCTCATCGTTAGGTGTTGGATGTCTAAACTCTGACCCTCGTCGTTAGGTGTTGGATGTCTAAACTATGACCCTCGTCGTTAGGTGTTGGATGTCTAAACTATGACTCTCGTCGTTAGGTGTTGGATGTCTAAACTATGACTCATCGTTAGGTGTTGGATGTCTAAACTCTGACCCTCGTCGTTAGGTGTTGGATGTCTAAACTATGACTCTCGTCGTTAGGTGTTAGATGTCTAAACTCTGACCCTCGTCGTTAGGTGTTGGATGTCTAAACTATGTCTCTCGTCGTTAGGTGTTGGATGTCTAAACTATGACTCTCGTCGGTAGGTGTTGGATGTCTAAACTATGACTCTCGTCGGTAGGTGTTGGATGTCTAAACTATGACTCTCGTCGTTAGGTGTTGGATGTCTAAACTATGACTCTCGTCGGTAGGTGTTGGATGTCTAAACTATGACTCTCATCGTTAGGTGTTGGATGTCTAAACTATGACTCTCGTCGTTAGGTGTTGGATGTCTAAACTCTGACCCTCGGCGTTAGGTGTTGGATGTCTAAACTATGACTCTCGTCGTTAGGTGTTGGAGGTCTAAACTCTGACTCTCATCGTTAGGTGTTGGATGTCTAAACTATGACTCTCATCGTTAGGTGTTGGAGGTCTAAACTCTGACTCATCGTTAGGTGTTGGAGGTCTAAACTCTGACTCTCATCGTTAGGTGTTGGATGTCTAAACTCTGACTCATCGTTAGGTGTTGGAGGTCTAAACTCTGACTCTCATCGTTAGGTGTTGGAGGTCTAAACTCTGACCCTCATCGTTAGGTGTTGGATGTCTAAACTCTGACCCTCATCGTTAGGTGTTGGATGTCTAAACTATGACTCTCATCGCTAGGTGTTGGATGTCTAAACTCTGACTCATCGTTAGGTGTTGGATGTCTAAACTCTGACCCTCATCGTTAGGTGTTGGATGTCTAAACTCTGACTCATCATTAGGTGTTGGATGTCTAAACTCTGACTCATCGTTAGGTGTTGGATGTCTAAACTCTGACTCATCGTTAGGTGTTGGATGTCTAAACTCTGACTCTCATCAGTAGGTGTTGGCTGTCTAAACTCTGACTCACCGTTAGGTGTTGGCTGTCTAAACTCTGACTCACCGTTAGGTGTTGGCTGTCTAAACTCTGACTCATCGTTAGGTGTTGGCTGTCTAAACTCTCATCGTTAGGTGTTGGATGTCTAAACTCTGACTCATCATTAGGTGTTGGATGTCTAAACTCTGACTCATCATTAGGTGTTGGGTGTCTAAACTCTGACTCATTCTTAGGTGTTGGATGTCTAAACTCTGACTCATCATTAGGTGTTGGATGTCTAAACTCTGACTCATCGTTAGGTGTTGGATGTCTAAACTCTGACTCATCGTTAGGTGTTGGATGTCTAAACTCTGACTCTCATCGTTAGGTGTTGGATGTCTAAACTATGACTCTCATCGTTAGGTGTTGGATGTCTAAACTCTGACTCTCATCAGTAGGTGTTGGCTGTCTAAACTCTGACTCATCGTTAGGTGTTGGATGTCTAAACTCTGACTCATCGTTAGGTGTTGGATGTCTAAACTCTGACTCTCATCAGTAGGTGTTGGATGTCTAAACTCTGACTCTCATCAGTAGGTGTTGGATGTCTAAACTCTGACTCTCATCAGTAGGTGTTGGATGTCTAAACTCTGACTCTCATCAGTAGGTGTTGGATGTCTAAACTCTGACTCTCATCAGTAGGTGTTGGATGTCTAAACTCTGACTCTCATCAGTAGGTGTTGGATATCTAAACTCTGACTCATCAGTAGGTAGGGGTGTTGGATGTCTAAACTCTGACTCATCAGTAGGTGTTGGATGTCTAAACTCTGACTCTCATCAGTAGGTGTTGGATGTCTAAACTCTGACTCTCATCGTTAGGTGTTGGATGTCTAAACTCTGACTCTCATCAGTAGGTGTTGGCTGTCTAAACTCTGACTCACCGTTAGGTGTTGGCTGTCTAAACTCTGACTCTCATCAGTAGGTGTTGGATGTCTAAACTCTGACTCTCATCAGTAGGTGTTGGATGTCTAAACTCTGACTCTCATCAGTAGGTGTTGGATGTCTAAACTCTGACTCTCATCAGTAGGTGTTGGATGTCTAAACTCTGACTCTCATCAGTAGGTGTTGGCTGTCTAAACTCTGACTCACCGTTAGGTGTTGGCTGTCTAAACTCTGACTCTCATCAGTAGGTGTTGGATGTCTAAACTCTGACTCTCATCAGTAGGTGTTGGATGTCTAAACTCTGACTCTCATCAGTAGGTGTTGGCTGTCTAAACTCTGACTCTCATCAGTAGGTGTTGGATGTCTAAACTCTGACTCTCATCAGTAGGTGTTGGCTGTCTAAACTCTGACTCATCAGTAGGTGTTGGATGTCTAAACTCTGACTCTCATCAGTAGGTGTTGGATGTCTAAACTCTGACTCATCAGTAGGTGTTGGATGTCTAAACTCTGACTCTCATCAGTAGGTGTTGGATGTCTAAACTCTGACTCTCATCAGTAGGTGTTGGCTGTCTAAACTCTGACTCTCATCAGTAGGTGTTGGCTGTCTAAACTCTGACTCACCGTTAGGTGTTGGCTGTCTAAACTCTGACTCATCAGTAGGTGTTGGATATGGGCAATTCCACGGCATGACGGTTTGTGCTGTTTTTTTCCGTCATTTTGTTACCAAACTTTGTATCTGCACTGCTCTTCAAATAAATGTGTTTTTGTAAAACTTTCAGTGGAAATTGTTAAAAGTAGTCCTTGTGCATAAAGGTGATGATGCAATCTCTATTGCGCTCCACACTGCTCTTTCCCACCTGGACAAAAGGAACACCTACGTGAGAATGCTATTCATTGACTACAGCTCAGCGTTCAACACCATAATGCCCTCAAAGCTCATCACTAAGCTAAGGATCCTGGGACTAAACACCTCCCTCTGCAACTGGATCCAGGACTTCCTGACGGGCCGCCCCCAGGTGGTAAGGGTAGGTAACAACACATCCGCCACGCTGATCCTCAACACTGGAGCCCCTCAGGTGTACGTGCTCAGCTCCCTCCTGTAGTCCCTGTTCACCCACGACTGCATGGCCAGGCACGACTCCAACACCATCATTTTACTCTGCTGCCACTCTCTGTTTATCATCTATTCATAGTCACTTTAACTAATCCCACATGTACATATTACCTCAAATAGCCCGACTAACCGGTGCACCCGCACATTGACTCTGTACCGGTACCACCTCTATATAGCCGCGCCACTGTTGTTTACTGTTTCTTTTATTTCTTTACTTATATATTGTTTACCTAATACCTATTGTTTTACTTAAAAACTGGTTAAGGACTTGTAAGTAAGCATTTCACTGTAAGGTGGGTCTGCTACACCCGAACTGCTACACCTGTTGTATTAGGCGCATGTGACAAATAAACTTTGATTTGATTTTACTTTGCATTCATTGGTTTTTGTTTGACATACATTTTAAAGTGAAAATTCTCTGAGTCTCAGTGTCACTCTGTTACTGTGGAATTGCCCATGTTGGACCAAACTGCTGTTTCAAAGAGCGCTGCTTCTCCTGTCTGGCAGACGGAACAGCAACAGTTCATATGGAATAGAATGCTGGACTCTTCTCTCTGTGTTCTGTGTTTTTAGAACCCTCAGAGTGTCATTTATGGATTCCATTTGGACTGTCGGCCATTTCCCTGTTTTCTCTGTGGGGGTTGAGATGAGCGGCTGCTGGGTCATGATATGTTTCAGTGACTGCTCTCCTCTACTCTGCTCTCCTCTACTCTGCTCTGCTCTACTCTACTCTGCTCTAATCTACTCTGCTCTGCTTTAATCTACCCTGCTCTAATCTACTCTGCTCTAATCTACTATGCTCTGCTTTAATCTGCTCTTTTCTGCTCTGCTCTAATCTACTCTGCTCTAATCTAATCTGCTGTACTCTGCTGTACTCTACTCTAATCTACACTGCTCTACTCTGCTCTAATCTACTCTACTTACATTAGTGCAGGAGTCCTAGTGGTGGAAATATGTAGGAAGCCTTTTTTACTCCTTTATTAAGCGTTGGGTAAGTGTTATGTTGTAGAGTGTGTATTGTAGGAAGTAAATACTTGTTTACTTTTGATCCAAGGTCTTAATGATGTCTGTAGGTAATTCAGATACAATTTCAACATTTACTTTTGAAAAGCAAGCATAATAAAATATGGATGAAACACTTGGTAAAACAGTCATTGGTCAACGAAAAAACAGTTGCCCAATACTCTATTGGCCAACTGAGGGGTGGGCCATAATGAAACACACACACACACACACACACACACACACACACACACACACACACACACACACACACACACACACACACACACACACACACACACACACACACACACATATGCGCCTTTCAGACCCGTCCACACACACTGTTAGACACACTACCGTACGACAGCTGTGATAGAAACAGGAAGTTCGGGTACAATTTTATAAATTCTCGACAGATAATTAGTTCTGTCAACATGGTAGGATCTCTTTGTGTCTGTAACATGAATTATGTGAGAAACGGTGTTGGAAACACCTTAATGCGCAAATATTGATATAATAACCATCATATCGAAGTCAACTTGAAGTCACGCGATGACATGTTGTGTGGTCCTCCCACTACGACTCAGGAAACCATGCAGTTTATTAGACTACAGATGAAACATGTTGTGTGGTCCTCCCACTACGACTCAGGAAACCATGCAGTTTATTAGACTACAGATGAAACATGTTGTGTGGTCCTCCCACTACGACTCAGGAAACCATGCAGTTTATTAGACTACAGATGAAACATGTTGTGTGGTCCTCCCACTACGACTCAGGAAACCATGCAGTTTATTAGACTACAGATGAAACATGTTGTGTGGTCCTCCCACTACGACTCAGGAAACCATGCAGTTTATTAGACTACAGATGAAACATGTTGTGTGGTCCTCCCACTACGACTCAGGAAACCATGCAGTTTATTAGACTACAGATGAAACATGTTGTGTGGTCCTCCCACTACGACTCAGGAAACCATGCAGTTTATTAGACTATAGATGAAACATGTTGTGTGGTCCTCCCACTACGACTCAGGAAACCATGCAGTTTATTAGACTACAGATGAAACATGTTGTGTGGTCCTCCCACTACGACTCAGGAAACCATGCAGTTTATTAGGCTACAGATGAAACATGTTGTGTGGTCCTCCCACTACGACTCAGGAAACCATGCAGTTTATTAGGCTACAGATGAAACATGTTGTGTGGTCCTCCCACTACGACTCAGGAAACCATGCAGTTTATTAGACTACAGATGAAACATGTTGTGTGGTCCTCCCACTACGACTCAGGAAACCATACAGTTTATTAGACTACAGATGAAACATGTTGTGTGGTCCTCCCACTACGACTCAGGAAACCATGCAGTTTATTAGACTACAGATGAAACATGTTGTGTGGTCCTCCCACTACGACTCAGGAAACCATGCAGTTTATTAGACTACAGATGAAACATGTTGTGTGGTCCTCCCACTACGACTCAGGAAACCATGCAGTTTATTAGACTACAGCTGAAACATGTTGTGTGGTCCTCCCACTACGACACAGGAAACCATGCAGTTTATTAGGCTACAGATGAAACATGTTGTGTGGTCCTCCCACTACGACTCAGGAAACCATGCAGTTTATTAGACTACAGATGAAACATGTTGTGTGGTCCTCCCACTACGACTCAGGAAACCATGCAGTTTATTAGGCTACAGATGAAACATGTTGTGTGGTCCTCCCACTACGACTCAGGAAACCATGCAGTTTATTAGGCTACAGATGAAACATGTTGTGTGGTCCTCCCACTACGACTCAGGAAACCATGCAGTTTATTAGGCTACAGATGAAACATGTTGTGTGGTCCTCCCACTACGACTCAGGAAACCATGCAGTTTATTAGACTACAGATGAAACATGTTGTGTGGTCCTCCCACTACGACTCAGGAAACCATGCAGTTTATTAGACTACAGATGAAACATGTTGTGTGGTCCTCCCACTACGACTCAGGAAACCATGCAGTTTATTAGACTACAGATGAAACATGTTGTGTGGTCCTCCCACTACGACTCAGGACACCATGCAGTTTATTAGACTACAGATGAAACATGTTGTGTGGTCCTCCCACTACGACTCAGGAAACCATGCAGTTTATTAGACTACAGATGAAACATGTTGTGTGGTCCTCCCACTACAACTCAGGAAACCATGCAGTTTATTAGACTACAGATGAAACATGTTGTGTGGTCCTCCCACTACGACTCAGGACACCATGCAGTTTATTAGACTACAGATGAAACATGTTGTGTGGTCCTCCCACTACGACTCAGGAAACCATGCAGTTTATTAGACTACAGATGAAACATGTTGTGTGGTCCTCCCACTACGACTCAGGAAACCATGCAGTTTATTAGACTACAGATGAAACATGTTGTGTGGTCCTCCCACTACGACTCAGGAAACCATGCAGTTTATTAGACTACAGATGAAACATGTTGTGTGGTCCTCCCACTACGACTCAGGAAACCATGCAGTTTATTAGGCTACAGATGAAACATGTTGTGTGGTCCTCCCACTACGACTCAGGAAACCATGCAGTTTATTAGGCTACAGGGGGGTTTAAGAGCACGTGAACTTCACAGGGGGGTTTAAAACTTCTTGACACTAGGGGGGCGCCATTTCGACTTTGTAAAAATTTGTTCCCAAATTAAACTGCCTCGTACTCAATTCTTGCTCGTACAATATGCATATTATTATTACTATTGGATAGAAAACACTCTCTAGTTTCTAAAACCGTTTGAATTATTTCTCTGAGTGAAACAGAACTCATTCAGCAGCACATTTCCTGTCAGGGAGTGAGATTTCAGAAATCGAGGTCCCTGTTCTGAGGTCAGTTTATAAGTCCCCATGTAAGCCATCGGGCTACATGCATTGCATACGCCTTCCTCTAGATGTCAGTAAGCGGGGAGAATTTGAATGGAGTGGATTGCGCAATCTGGGGCCCTATATAAGACCGTGGAACAGAAGTACCGTTCTTTTCAACGGGGCGCCTGGCGCATCACAATGGCCTCCTGCAAAGCTTTCGTTTTAGCAGTTCTGTATCTCCGGTCATGTTTTTATTCGTTATAGTTGTTAAAGACATCATAAGGTAGTTAATTTAAACCGACTTATAGCAGTTTATATCAGTTTATTGCGATTTTCCTGGATTTCTTTGTGATGCGCTTTCACGAGTTGGACACCTCTCCAGTGGGTGGCTATCGTTAGCTGCTTTTTCCACATGAGAAGAGGACATCTTTCAACCAAAAGACGATTGTTCTGGAGAAAGGACACCTTGCCCAAGATTCTGATGGAAGCTCGGCAAATAGTAAGCAATCTTTATGTTGTTAATTCGTATTTATGTTGACAAATGTCAAATAATAATTCCGCCATGAATTATGGTGCGGTCTCGCTTTAGCGCACGCTGTATGCTTGAAGTAACGTTAATTTTAAAAATGTAACACAGCGATTGCATTAAGAACTAATTTGTCTTTCATTTGCTGTCCAACTTGTATTTTTTAGTCAAGTTTATGAATAGTTTTCGATTAGAATAGGTGCCTCTCCAAGATGGCGCCGGACAGATTGCTTGAAGTTTTGGCCACTAATCACATTGTATAACCACGATTTGTGCCGCTAAATATGCACATTTTCGAACAAACTCTATACGCATTGTGTAATATGATGTTATAGGACTGTCATCTGAAGAATTCTGAGAAGGTTAGTGAAAAAATTAATATATTTTGGTGGTTTATACGTTATCGCTATTTTTGCCTTGAATCAATGCTGTTGTGATGTTTGCTATTGTGGTAAGCTAATATAACGCTATATTGTGTTTTCGCTGTAAAACACTTAGAAAATCTGAAATATTGGCTGGATTCACAAGATCTGTGTCTTTCATCTGCTGTACGCTGTGTATTTTTAAGAAATGTTTTATGATGAGTAATTAGGTAATACACGATGGTCTCTGTAGTTATTCTAGTCGCTTTGGTGAGAGTTGTGATGGTGGCTGCAATGGTAAACTATGATTTATACCTGAAATATGCACATTTTTCTAACAAAACATATGCTATACAATAAATATGTTATCAGACTGTCATCTGATGAAGTTGTTTCTTGGTTAGTGGCTATTTATATCTTTATTTGGTCGAATTTGTGATAGCTACTGATGGAGTAAAAAAATGGTGGAGTAAAAAAGTGGTGTCTTTTGCTAACGTGGTTAGCTAATAGATTTACATATTGTGTCTTCCCTGTAAAACATTTTAAAAATCAGAAATGATGGCTGGATTCACAAGATGTGTATCTTTCATTTGGTGTCTTGGACTTGTGATTTCATGAACATTTTATTATATGATATCCCTGTGGCTTTAGGCTAGGCTATGCTAGTCAGCTTTTTTGATGGGGGGGATCCCGGATCCGGGTTTGTGAGGTGTTAGTTAAGAGCACGGTGATGAGCTTGATGCTCCTTTACAATAAATATTGAGGGTCTTATTCTGGTGACATGATGATCAATGCTTATCCATAATAATCTCATCATGTAGACAAGCCTACCCACACAGCCTACCCACACAGCCTACCCGCACAGCCTACCCGCACAGCCTACCCACACAGCCTACCCACACAGCCTACCCACACATCCTACCCGCACAGCCTACCCACACAGCCTACCCACACAGCCTACCCACACAGCCTACCCACACAGCCTACCCACACAGCCTACCCGCACAGTCTACCCGCACAGCCTACCCACACAGCCTACCCGCACAGCCTACCCACACTGCCTACCCGCACAGCCTACCCACACAGCCTACCCACACATCCTACCCACACAGCCTACCCACACAGCCTACCCGCACAGCCTACCCGCACAGCCTACCCGCACAGCCTACCCACACATCCTACCCACACTGCCTACCCGCACAGCCTACCCACACAGCCTACCCACACAGCCTACCCGCACAGCCTACCCGCACAGCCTACCCACACAGCCTACCCACACAGCCTACCCACACAGACTACCCACACAGCCTACCCGCACGGCCTACCCACACAGCCAACCCACACTGTATCTGTGAGCTGTTGGCTAGAGCGCACATGCCAAAACCAGATTAGACACATTTGCGATTTAACGCAACAGTTTCTGTGACAAAACTATCAGCAGAGTTGAAAATACGATGGAAACACATTGAATATCCGATTTTTATTCGTTACATGAAAACATAAGCGAGAAAGTACATTTTGTGTGCACTACGCCATCAAGCACAGATTTTTATCAGCAACGATTCGGTTTGGTGGAAACACAAATGGTGGGAAAATGAACTTTTTTTAAATTCAGATTTTAGAATATTCACATGAAAATCTGTTCGCCAAAGGAGCTGATTTGTTGATTTCTTAACAGAAAGATTCCAGCCCAAGAATTTGATATTTCTCTTTAAGATGAAGATCTGTAGAACCTTTCCCACTGCATTAGGATTCCACTAAAGTGTCTCCTGTCTCTCCTGTCTGACCTTGAGTTCCATCACACTGTGATGCCCATAGAAACACACACACACACACACACACACACACACACACACACACACACACACACACACACACACACACACACACACACACACACACACACACACACCAAACACACACACACACACACACACCACAAACACATACATACACACCACATATGCACACACACACACACACACACACACACACACACACACACACACACACACACACACACACACACACACACACACACACACACACACACACACACACACAGACACGTACGTACTGCTCAATAGATACAGGGAGGTGACGTCTCCACTCTTCTCCCTATGAAATCAACTGGCAGAATTATTGATATGTTTCCACTACAATGCTGGGTTTATTTATCCCTTCAACCAGACAGGAGAGAGAGATTAAAAGGCAAAGGAACATGTCAATGTTATAGGGGTCAGAGACAGATTTACAGTCTGCATCCCAAATGGCACCCTGTCTACTCCCTATAAAGTGGACTACTTTTGACCAGGGCCCATAGGTTATAGCTCTGACTGAGTCATTTCCATTCGCCAAGAAACAAAAGATCCCTACTGGTCAAAAGTAGTGTACTATATAGGGAATAGGGTGCCATTTGGGACACTAGAGACTGCATATTCTGACTGACAGAAGAGGAGGACAGGAGGGTAGAAGAAGGGAGAGGAGAGGAGAGGAAGCTAGCTAGTTAATTATCTTCATTGAATCTTGTAAAGGGGTAGAAGGGGAGGTACTCCGCTGCTGTTGAAATAGCTGAAGACATTTTGATATGGATGAAGACATAAATATAGAAGCTGCTGGGGGCCATGTTGGCTCCATTTTGATATGGATGAAGACATAAATATAGAAACTACTGGGGGCCATGTTGGCTCCATGTTGATATAGATGAAGACATAAAGATAGAAGCTTCTGGGGGCCATGTTGGCTCCACGTTGATATAGATGAAGACATAAAGATAGATGCTACTGGGGGGCCATGTTGGCTCCATGTTGGTATAGATGAAGACATAAATATATATGCTACTGGGGGGCCATGTTGGCTCCACGTTGATATAGATGAAGACATAAAGATAGATGCTACTGGGGGGCCATGTTGGCTCCATGTTGGTATAGATGAAGACATAAATATATATGCTACTGGGGGGCCATGTTGGCTCCATGTTGGTATAGATGAAGACATAAAGATAGATGCTACTGGGGGGCCATGTTGGCTCTATGTTGATATAGATTAAGACAATAAGATAGAAGCTTCTGGGGGCCATGTTGGCTCTATGTTGATATAGATGAAGACATAAGGATAGATGCTACTGGGAGGCCATGTTGGCTCCATGTTGGCTCCATGTTGGTATAGATGAAGACATAAGGATAGATGCTACTGGGGGGCCATGTTGGCTCCATGTTGGTATAGATGAAGACATAAGGATAGATGCTACTGGGGGGCCATGTTGGCTCCATGTTGGCTCCATGTTGGTATAGATGAAGACATAAGGATAGATGCTACTGGGAGGCCATGTTGGCTCCATGTTGGTATAGGTGAAGACATAAAGATAGATGCTACTGGGGGGCCATGTTGGCTCCATGTTGGCTCCATGTTGGTATAGATGAAGACATAAGGATAGATGCTACTGGGGGGCCATGTTGGCTCCATGTTGGCTCCATGTTGGCTCCATGTTGGCTCCATGTTGGTATAGATGAAGACATAAAGATAGATGCTACTGGGGGGCCATGTTGGCTCCATGTTGGCTCCATGTTGGTATAGATGAAGACATAAGGATAGATGCTACTGGGGGGCCATGTTGGCTCCATGTTGGTATAGATGAAGACATAAGGATAGATGCTACTGGGGGGCCATGTTGGCTCCATGTTGGCTCCATGTTGGTATAGATGAAGACATAAGGATAGATGCTACTGGGAGGCCATGTTGGCTCCATGTTGGCTCCATGTTGGTATAGGTGAAGACATAAAGATAGATGCTACTGGGGGGCCATGTTGGCTCCATGTTGGCTCCATGTTGGTATAGATGAAGACATAAGGATAGATGCTACTGGGGGGCCATGTTGGCTCCATGTTGGCTCCATGTTGGTATAGATGAAGACATAAGGATAGATGCTACTGGGGGGCCATGTTGGCTCCATGTTGGTATAGATGAAGACATAAGGATAGATGCTACTGGGGGGCCATGTTGGCTCCATGTTGGTATAGATGAAGACATAAGGATAGATGCTACTGGGGGGCCATGTTGGCTCCATGTTGGTATAGATGAAGACATAAAGATAGATGCTACTGGGGGGCCATGCTGGCTCCATGTTGGCTCCATGTTGGTATAGATGAAGACATAAAGATAGATGCTACTGGGGGCCATGTTGGCTCCATGTTGGCTCCACTAAACAGGGCTGAAATGGGAAAACACCTTCACAATATTTCCAGCGGTGCTTCTCTAAGCATCTCGTATTGCCTTTGCACTGTTTGTACCTCCATTTTATACAGTATGCTGTGTTGTATGTCTCATTGTAACTATATGGATGCAGCTCATTTTCCACATTTTGTTGTTACAGCCTTAATTTTGTGTCACTGGCCTACACACAATACCCCATAATGTCAAAAGTGGAATTATGTTTTTCGAAATATTTCCAAAATGAAAATGTCTTGAGCCTAAATAATGAAACCCCTTTCTTATGGCAAGCCTAAACAAGTCACATAAATTGCATGCACTCACTCCATGTGCAATAATAGTGTTTAACAAGATTTTTGAATGACTTCCTCATCTCTGTACCCCACACATACAATTATCTGTAAGGTCCCTCAGTCGAGCAGTGAATTTCAAATACAGATTCAACCACAAAGACCAGGGAGTTTTTCCAATGCCTCACAAAGAACAGCACCTATTAGTAGATGGGTAAACAAAAAAAATACAGACATTGAATATCCTTTTTAGCATGGTGAAGTTATTAATTACACGTTGGATGGTGTATCAATACACCCAGTCACTACACAGATACAAGTGTCCTTCCTAACAGTTGCCAGAGAGGAAGGAAACCGCTCAGGGATTTCATCATGAGGCCAATGGTCTGCTCATCATCTGCTCATTTATCACTCCAGTGTTAATCTGCTAAATTTTAGTTATTCGCTCCTATGGCCTATTTATTGCCTACCTCCTCATGCTTTTTGCACACACTGTATATAGACTTTCTTTTTTTCTACTGTGTCATTGACTTGTTTAATGTGTTATTGGCTTGTTTATTGTTTATTCCATGTGTAACTCTGTGTTGTTGTCTGTGTCACACTGCTTTGCTTTATCTTGGCCAGGTCGCAGTTGTAAATGAGAACTTGTTCTCAACTAGCCTACCTGGTTAAATAAAGGTTCAAAAATGTTTTTTAAATAAAAATGGTGACTTTAAAACAGTTACAGTGTTGAATGGTTGCGTTAGGAGATAACTGAGGATGGATCAACAACATTGTAGTTACTCCACAATACTAACCTAACTAACAGAGTGAAAAGAAGGAAGACTTTATAGAATAAAAATATTCCAAAACATGCATCCTGTTTGCAACAAGGCACTAATGTAATACTGCAAAAATTGTGGCAAAGCAATTCACTTTTTGTCCAGAAGTTGCTTAGACAGTGGCCGAGACAGTTTTGACATATATCCACTTTAAAATCTATGGCAAGATCTGAAAATGGTTCTCTAGCGATGATCAACAACCAATTTGACAGAGCTTGAAGAATTTTGAAAATAAAAATGGTCAAATGTTGCGCAATCCAGGTGTGGAAAGCTCTTAGTGACTTACCCAGAAAGACTCACAGCTGTAATCACTGCCAAAGGTGATTCTAATATGTATTGACTTAGGGGGTTGAATACTTATCTAGTCAAGATACACTACATGACCATAAGTATGTGGACACCTCTTCGTCAAACATCTCATTCCAAAATCATGGGCATAAATATGGAGCTTTTCTGTTATAACAGCCTCCACTCTTCTGGGAAGGTTTTCCACCAGATGTTGGAACATTGCTGCAGCGACTTGCTTCCAATCAGCCACAAGAGCATTAGTGAGGTCAGGGTTCTGATGTTGGGCGATTAGGCCTGGCTCACAGTTGGCGTTCCAATTCATCCCAAAGGTGTTCGATGGGGTTGAGGTCAGGGCTCTGTGCAGGCCAGTCAAGTTCTTCCACACCGATCTCAACAAACCATTTTTGTATGGACCTCGATTTGTGCACGGGGGCATTATCATGCTGAAACAGGAAAGGGCCTTCCCCAAACTGTTGCCACAAAGTTGGAAGCACAGAATCGTCTAGAATATCATTCTGTGCTGTAGTGTTAAGATTTCCCTTCACTGGAACTAAGGGGCCTAACCTGAACCATGAAAAACAGCCCCAGACCGTTATTCCTCCTCTACTAGACTTTGTCCATTTGGGCAGGTAGTGTTCTCCTGGCATCTGCCAAATCCAGATTCTTCCATCAGACTGCCAGATGGTGAAGTGTGATTCATCACTCCAGAGAATAGGATTCCACTGCTCCAGAGTCCAATGGCACAGAGCTTTACACCACTCCAGCTGACGCTTGGCATTGCTCATGGTGATCTTAGGCTTGTGTGCAGCTGCTCGGCCATGGAAACCCATTTCATGAAGCTCCCGACGAACAGTTCTTGTGCTGAAATTGCTTCCAGAAGAAGTTTGGAACTCGGTAGTGAATGCTGTAACCAAGGACAGACAATTTTTCCAAACGATTCAGTACTCGGCGGCCCTGTTCTGTGAGATTGTGTGGCCTACCACTTTGCGACTGAGCCGCTGTTGTTCCTAGACGTTTCCACTTCACAAAAATACAAAAATGTTTCTTCGAGATTGGTGTGGAAGAACTTGACTGGCTTGCACAGAGCCCTGACCTCAACCCCATCGAACACCTTTGGGATGAATTGTAACACCGACTGTGAGCCAGGCCTAATCGTCCAACATCAGTGCCCGACCTCACTAATGCTCTTGTGGCTGAACGGAAGCAAGTTGACCAGGGCAGTTATAGCAGGACATTTTACGAACTGACTTGTTGGAAAGGTGGCATCCTATGACAGTGCCACGATGAAGTCACTGAGGCCATTCTACTGCCAATGTTTGTCTATGGAGATTGCATGGCCGTGTGCTCGATTTTATAAACCTGTCAGCAACGGGTGTGGCTGACATAGCCAAATCCACTAATTTGAAGGGGTGTCCACATACTTTTGTATATATAGTGTATATTAGTGTTTTATTTTTCATATCATTTATTTTTTACAAATGTTAGAATGTTTCATCCACGTTGACATTAGACTCTACGCTACTCTCCTCTACTCTGCACTGCCAGATGTTTCCACAGTGGTTTAGGTTAGAATGAGTCATTCACATTCACTACCAAACAAAGTGCTACATCCCAAATGGCACCATATTGCCTGTGTCGTTCACTACTTTTGACCAGGGTTCATAGGGCTCTTATCAAAAGTAGTGCACTACATATGGAATAGGGTGCCATTTGGTTATAGCTCAGAGTGAGTCATCTACATTATCGAAGGATGCATCCTAAATGGCACCCTATTCCCTATATAGGCCCTGGTTAAAAAGAAGGCACTATAAAGAGAATAGGGTGTCATTTGAGACGCATCCTAAGAGAGTAAAGGTCAACAAGCGTGGGACATTGCTTTCCACAGCCTCCCTTTCAGTCCTTTATTACACATCAACTGTCTTCTCCCTGCTCGATAGGATTATTTAAATGTATGCCATATTTGCTGCTAGTGAGGCTCCCTGCTTCAGCTGCTGCTGGTGGTGCTTTGTGAGGGTTTTATTCAAAGTAAAGTGGGAGAGAAAATAATACTCAAGTGTTTTTTGTGTGTTTATTTCTGCAGATAATTTCGTTTTTTTATTTCTTTTTTCCCCCACAGTTTGAATATTTATGATGATGTCCATGTTGACAGTTTGAATATTTATGATGATGTCCGTGTTGACAGTTGGAATATTTATGATGATGTCCGTGTTGACAGTTTGATTATTTATGATGATGTCCGTGTTGACAGTTGGAATATTTATGATGATGTCCGTGTTGACAGTCAGAATATTTATGATGATGTCCGTGTTGACAGTCAGAATATTTATGATGATGTCCGTGTTGACAGTCAGAATATTTATGATGATGTCCGTGTTGACAGTCAGAATATTTATGATGATGTCCGTGTTGACAGTCAGAATATTTATGATGATGTCCGTGTTGACAGTCAGAAAATGTATGATGATGTCCGTGTTGACAGTCAGAATATTTATGATGATGTCCGTGTTGACAGTTTGAATATTTATGATGATGTCCGTGTTGACAGTTTGAATATTTATGATGATGTCCGTGTTGACAGTTTGATTATTTATGATGATGTCCGTGTTGACAGTTGGAATATTTATGATGATGTCCGTGTTGACAGTCGGAATATTTATGATGATGTCCGTGTTGACAGTCGGAATATTTATGATGATGTCCGTGTTGACAGTTTGATTATTTATGATGTTGTCCGTGTTGACAGTTTGAATATTGATGATGTCCATGTTGACAGTTTGAATATTTATGATGATGTCCGTGTTGACAGTTTGATTATTTATGATGTTGTCCGTGTTGACAGTTTGAATATTGATGATGTCCATGTTGACAGTTTGAATATTTATGATGATGTCCGTCTTGACAGTCAGAATATTTATGATGATGTCTGTGTTGACAGTTTGATTATTGATGATGATGTCCGTGTTGACAGTTTGAATGTTTATGATGATGTGCGTGTTGACAGTTTGAATATTGATGATGTCCATGTTGATTCTGTTTTTGTGTGCTGACTGCTTGTCTCTCTGGTTCTAAAAGCACAATATATGCCATTTCAATTGAAATAGTTCATTAAATGGAACATAGATACATTTATATATTTAAAAAAATAATAATAATCTCAGCAACTTTTAACATGAATGTGCTGTTCAGATATTACTAGGTCAAACACCTCAGAACATACAGCAAGATGGTGCCGATAGAGATGGCAGCTTCGCTTCAAGTCCTTAGGAAACTGTGCTGTATTTAGTTTTTTTATGTATTATTTCTTACGTTGTTAGCCCAGAAGACCTTAAGTGTTATTACATAAAGCCGGGAAGAACTATTGGATATCAGAAAAACGTCAACTTACCAGCACAACCAACACTACGACCAGGAATACGACTTTCCCAAAGTGGATCCTTTGTCTGCACCTCCCAGGGCATTTGAACTGATTCCAGAGGCTGACTCAAAACAACGTCGTTGGAGGGGAGGGTGCCGGAGCGGTCATCTAGTGAGGCTTCGGATGCGTGCACACCACCCACCGCTTCCAAGTATATTACTCGCTAATGTCCATTCCCTAGTTAACAAAGTCGATGAAATTAGGGCAAGAGTTGCTTTCCGAAGAGATATCCAGGATTGTAACATACTCTGTTTCATGGAGGCATGGCCAGCTAGGGACATGCAGTCGGAGTCCGTACAGCCAACGGGATTTTCAGTGCATCGTGCCGACAGGAACAAACATCTCTCTGGTGAGAAGAAGGGCGGGGGTGTATGTTTCATGATTAAAGACTCATGGCGTAATTGTAACAACATACAAGAACTCAAGTCCTTTTGTTCACCTGACATAGAATTCTTCACAATCAAATGCCGACCGTATTATCTCCAAGAGAACTCTCCTTGGTTATCGTCATAGCCGTGTATATCCCCCCACAAGCGGATACCAAGACGGCCATCAAGGAACTTCACTGGACTTTATGCAATCTGGAAACCATATATCCCGAGGCTGCATTTATTGTAGCTGGGGAATTTAACAAAGCTAATCTGAGAACAAGGCTACCTAAATTATATCAGACTAGAGAGACCACTGCTACTCTAACTTCCGCGATGCGTACAATGCCCTCCCCCGCCCTCCTTTTGGCAAATCTGACCATGACTCCATCTTGTTGCTCCCCTCCTATAAACAGAAACTAAAACAGGAAGCGCCCGTGCTTAGGTCTATCCAACGCTGGTCTGACCAATCGGATTCCACGCTTCAAGATTGCTTTGATCATGTGGACTGGGATATGTTCCAGGTAGCCTCAGGCAATAACATTGACGTATACGCTGACTCAGTGAGCGAGTTTATAAAGAAGTGTATAGGAGATGTTGTACCCACTGTGACTATTAAAACCTTCCCTAACCAGAAACCGTGGATTGATGGCAGCATTCGTGCAAAACTGAAAGCACGTACCACCGCATTTAATCATGGCAAGGCGACTGGAAACATGACCGAATACAAACAGTGTAGTTATTCCCTCCGTAAGGCAGGAGAAAAGCTTCAGTATAGAGACAAAGTGGAGTCGCAATTCACCGGCTCAAACACGAGACGTATGTGGCAGGGTCTACAGACAATCACGGATTACAAAAAGAAAACTAGCCCCGTCGCAGACATCGATGTCTTGCTCCCAGACAAATTAAACAACTTCTTTGCGCGCTTTGAGGACAATACAGTGCCACCGACACAGCCCGGCATCCCTAGCCACGTCCTCAGAGCATGCGCAGACCAGCTGGCTGGTGTGTTTACGGACATATTCAATCAATCCCTATTCCAGTCTGCTGTCCCCACATGCTTCAAGATGGCCACCATTGTTCCTGTTCCCAAGAAAGCTACGGTAATTTGACTAAATCATTATCTCCCTGTATCACTCACTTCTGTCATCATGAAGTGCTTTGAGAGACTAGTCAAGGATCATGTCACCTCCACCTCCACCCTACCTGTTACCCTAGACCCACTCCAATTTGCTTACCGCCCCAATAGGTCCACAGACGATGCAATCGCCATCACACTGCACACTGCCCTATCCCATCTGGACAAGAGGAATACCTATGTAAGAATGTTGTTCATTGACTACAGCTCAGCATTCAACCCCATAGTACCCTCCAAACTCAAAAAAAAAGCTAATGATCATGGACTTCAGGAAACAGCAAAGGGAGCACCCCCCTATCCACATTGACGGGACAGCAGTGGAGAAGGTGGAAAGTTTTAAGTTCCTCGATGTACATATCACCGACAAACTGAAATGGTCCACGCACACAGACAGTGTGGTGAAGAAGGCGCAACAGCGCCTCTTCAACCTCAGGAGGCTGAAAAATTGTGGCTTGGCACCGAAAACCCTCACTAACTTTTACAGGTGCACAACTGAGAGCATCCTGTCGGGCTGTATCACCGCCTGGTACAGCAACTGCACCGCCCACAACCGCAGAGCTCTCCAGAGGGTGGTGTGGTCTGCACAACGCATCACCAGGGGCAAACTACCTGCCCTCCAGGACACCTACAACACCCAATGTCACAGGAAGGCCAAAAATATCATCAAGGACAACAACCACCCGAGCCACTACCTGTTCACCCCACTTCCATCCAGAAGGCGAGGTCAGTACAGGTGCATCAAAGCTGGGACAGAGAGATTTAAAAACAGCTTCTATCTCTGCCAACATCTGCTAACCATGTGTATGTGACCAATAAAATTTGATTTGACCTCAGAACATACAGCACCTCAGAACATACAGTACCTCAGAACATACAGTACCTCAGAACATACAGCACCGCAGAACATACAACACCTCAGAACATACAGCACCTCAGAACATAGAGCACCTCAGAACATACAGGACCTCAGAATATACAGTACTTCAGAATATACAGCACCTCAGAATATACAGTAGAGCTTAACTCTCTAGTCTCTACCATACAGCGATGTATCTTAACTCTCTAGTCTGTACCATACAGCGATGTATCTTAACTCTCTAGTCTGTACCATACAGCGATGTATCTTAACTCTCTAGTCTGTACCATACAGCGATGTATCTTAACTCTCTAGTCTGTACCATACAGCGATGTATCTTAACTCTCTAGTCTGTACCATACAGTGATGTATCTTAATGCTCTAGTCTGTACCATACAGCGATGTATCTTAACTCTCTAGTCTGTACCATACAGCGATGTATCTTAACTCTCTAGTCTGTACCATACAGCGATGTATCTTAACTCTCTAGTCTGTACCATACAGTGATGTATCTTAACTCTCTAGTCTGTACCATACAGCGATGTATCTTAACTCTCTAGTCTGTACCATACAGTGATGTATCTTAACTCTCTAGTCTGTACCATACAGCGATGTATCTTAACTCTCTAGTCTGTACCATACAGCGATGTATCTTAATGCTCTAGTCTGTACCATACAGCGATGTATCTTAACTCTCTAGTCTGTACCATACAGCGATGTATCTTAATGCTCTAGTCTGTACCATACAGTGATGTATCTTAACTCTCTAGTCTGTACCATACAGCGATGTATCTTAACTCTCTAGTCTGCACCATACAGTGATGTATCTTAACTCTCTAGTCTGCACCATACAGCGATGTATCTTAACTCTCTAGTCTGTACCATACAGCGATGTATCTTAACTCTCTAGTCTGTACCATACAGTGATGTATCTTAATCAATAGGGGGTGCTGTTGGCACTTTGTAATAATTTCGTTCCCAAATTAAACTGCCTCGTACTCAATTCTTGCTCGTACAATATGCATATTATTATTACTATTGGATAGAAAACACTCTCTAGTTTCTAAAACCGTTTGAATTATATCTGTGAGTAAAACAGAACTGGAGCTAGAGCAATTTTCCTATGAGGATGTGAGAATGCTGAATTCTGCTGGCTGTTCTGAGATCCGTTTATAAATCTGCCTGTCTTCTATTGGTTGAGATGCACTGCATACGCCTTCCCCTGGATGTCAGTGAATAGTGAGAATTGAAATGGTGGTTCTAGGCAGATCTGAGAGCTTATAAATGGGCTGGCAACGTGGGGTCCGTCCTTTGTCCTCTTCGCTCTGACGCAGAAAGGACCTCTGGCTGTCGTGATAGAAAGCTCCCTTTATAGCCCTTAGATATATCCGGCTCTGTTTTTATTCGATATAGGTGTTAAAGACATCATAATGTTGTTATATTAAACCGAGTTATATCAGTTTATATCATTATATTGCGATTTTCGGATATTTATTTATGCTGCGTTTTAGGGAGTTGGGCACGTCTTTGCCACATGGCTAATGTTTACTGCTAATTCCAACGTTGAAGGCGACAATCTACAACCGAGCAACGATTCTTTTGGACAAAGGACACCTTGCCCAAGATTCTGATGGGAGCTCATCAAAAAGTAAGAACTATATATGATGTTAATTCGTTGTTCTGTTGAAAAATGTTACACTCATATTCCGCCATGAATCTCAGTGCGGTCTCGCTTTAACGCACGCTGTATGTCGTAGTAACGTTAATTTTAAAAATCTAACACAGCGATTGCATTAAGAACTAATGTATCTTTCATTTGCTGTCCAACCTGTATTTTTTAGTCAAGTTTAGGATTAGTTACTGATTAGACTAGGTGCCTCTCCCAAGATTTCTCCCGACATATTGTTGGCAGTTTGGCTACTTTTCTCATTGTATAACCACGATTTGTGCCGCTAAATATGCACATTTTCGAACAAACTCTATATGTATTGTGTAATATGATGTTATAGGACTGTCATCTGAAGAAGTTTTGAGAAGGTTAGTGAAAAAATTAATATCTTTTGCTGGTTTATTCGTTATCGCTATTGTTGGCCTGAATCAATGCTGTTGTGTGGTTGGCTATTGTAGTAAGCTAATATAATGCTATATTGTGTTTTCGCTGTAAAACACTTAAAAAATCTGAAATATTGGCTGGATTCACAAGATCTTTGTCTTTCATTTGCTGTACGCTGTGTATTTTTCAGAAATGTTTTATGATGAGTATTTAGGTAATACACAATGGTCTCTGTAGTTATTCTAGTTGCTTTGGTGAGAGTTGTGATGATGGCTGCAATGGTAAACTATGATTTATACCTGAAATATGCACATTTTTCTAACAAAACATATGCTATACAATAAATATGTTATCAGACTGTCATCTGATTAAGTTGTTTCTTGGTTAGTGGCTATTTATATCTTTATTTGGTCGAAATTGTGATAGCTACCTATGCAGGAAAAAAATGGTGGGAAAAAAAGGTTGTGTCTTTTGCTATCGTGGTTAGCTAATAGATTTACATATTGTGTCTTCCCTGTAAAACATTTTAAAAATCAGAAATGATGGCTGGATTCACAAGATGTGTATCTTTCATCTGGTGTCTTGGACTTGTGATTTAATGATATTTAGATGCTAGTATTTACTTGTGACGCTATGCTAGGCTATGCTAGTCAGCTTTTTTACTGATGGGGGTGCTCCCGGATCCGGGATTGTGATGAAGTAGAAGTGTATCATTAACTCTCTAGTCTGTACCATACAGCGATGTATCTTAACTCTCTAGTCTGTACCATACAGCGATGTATCTTAACTCTCTAGTCTGTACCATACAGTGATGTATCTTAACTCTCTAGTCTGTACCATACAGCGATGTATCTTAACTCTCTAGTCTGTACCATACAGCGATGTATCTTAACTCTCTAGTCTGTACCATACAGCGATGTATCTTAACGCTCTAGTCTGTACCATACAGCGATGTATCTTAACTCTCTAGTCTGTACCATACAGCGATGTATCTTAACTCTCTAGTCTGTACCATACAGCGATGTATCTTAACTCTCTAGTCTGTACCATACAGCGATGTATCTTAACTCTCTAGTCTGTACCATACAGCGATGTATCTTAACGCTCTAGTCTGTACCATACAGCGATGTATCTTAACTCTCTAGTCTGTACCATACAGTGATGTATCTTAACGCTCTAGTCTGTACCATACAGCGATGTATCTTAACTCTCTAGTCTGTACCATACAGCGATGTATCTTAACTCTCTAGTCTGTACCATACAGCGATGTATCTTAACTCTCTAGTCTGTACCATACAGCGATGTATCTTAACTCTCTAGTCTGTTCCATACAGCGATGTATCTTAACTATCTAGTCTGTACCATACAGCGATGTATCTTAACTCTCTAGTCTGCACCATACAGCGATGTATCTTAACTCTCTAGTCTGTACCATACAGCGATGTATCTTAACTCTCTAGTCTGTACCATACAGCGATGTATCTTAACTCTCTAGTCTGTACCATACAGCGATGTATCTTAACTCTCTAGTCTGTACCATACAGCGATGTATCTTAACTCTCTAGTCTGTACCATACAGCGATGTATCTTAACTCTCTAGTCTGTACCATACAGCGATGTATCTTAACTCTCTAGTCTGTACCATACAGTGATGTATCTTAACTCTCTAGTCTGTACCATACAGTGATGTATCTTAACTCTCTAGTCTGTACCATACAGCGATGTATCTTAACTCTCTAGTCTGTACCATACAGCGATGTATCTTAACTCTCTAGTCTGTACTGTGCCTGTAGCCAAGGGTGTGCACTGCGAATTGAAACGAAACAAGCATATCTTTTGAAATAGGCCCTACATCTAAAATTCAACACTAATTGTCTTAATTAATAAGAAATCACATGCTTCATTGTACAGTGTTATCTTTTTAACACTCTGCTCATACTCAACCAGGTGAGGCGGAACTGAACATGCAGTTATTTTAATCTGAGAAACATGTCTGTCAGCCTGTCTGTCTGTCTGACTGCTTGGTTTCTCACTGATCATCTCTTGTGGAAAGCCTCACAATGCCTGTCTTGTAATTTCACTAAAGTGGATCAGCTGGAGAAAGAGAAGAGTGTGTGTGGGTGGGGGGTTAAGAGAGAGAGAGAGAGGGAAAGAGAGAGACAAAAAGAACAGAGAGAATTGAAGAGGAAGGGAGAAAGAGAGAGTGTTGGTCAAGAGAGAGAGAGAGAGAGAGAGTTGGTAGAATGAGAACACAGAGGGAGAGAGAAGGTTGGTAGAATGAGAACACAGAGGGAGAGAGAGAGTTAGTAGAATGAGAACACAGAGGGAGAGAGAAGGTTGGTTGAATGAGAACACAGAGGGAGGGAGAGAGAGAGTTGGTAGAATGAGAACACAGAGGGAGAGAGAGTTGGTAGAATGAGAACACAGAGGGAGAGAGAGAGTTGGTAGAATGAGAACACAGAGGGAGAGAGAGAGTTGGTAGAATGAGAACACAGAGGGAGGGAGAGAGTTGGTAGAATGAGAACACAGAGGGAGGGAGAGAGTTGGTAGAATGAGAACACAGATGGAGAGAGAGAGTTGGTAGAATGAGAACACAGATGGAGAGAGACACGATACCCAAATTAATTGAGGGCTGACAGTCACAATGCAAATTATGCAGCGAATACGGCGTCTCTTTAGTGTGAGGGGAGTCAGTGCACCAGAACAGCAGAACAAGACTGCATCCCAAATGGCACCATATTCCCTATAAAGTGCATTACTTTCGAGCAGGGTCCATAGGGCTCTGGTTATGGTAGTGCACTATATAGGGAATAGGGTTCCATTTGGGACACAACCAAGAGTCAGAACAGGAGGTCACAGTCCGCTGATATTTGATACGCTCCGGGGGTAGGGGGGCGGGAGCCATGTGCCACTGTGCAATAATGTAAGATAGACAGGGAGAAGCATCATTAACACAGAACACGCCAGCAGTACAACTACAACAAGAGCCCTCTTCACATGCTCTTAGGTCCACACTGGGATACAGAAGACGGCAATGGTTATGGAACTCTTATATTTGGAATTGGAAACACTGAATAGAATACTATTATAGAACACTGAATTAGAACATTTGGAACCACTGAAAGCCATCCGCTATAATGCATTATGATGTGCTTGTAATGCATGCTCTCTAGGACGTTGACACAATATACTGTAGCATTGATGATGGAGCTGTTGAAATATCATAATGCTGTTCCTATGAATGTCCTTCTAGATGTTTATGAACTGCTGTTAGCACCAATGTTATGCTTTCTAATGCATTATGTAAATGTACTTATCATGCATTATGAAGAGGGTGTTCATAGGAAGCATTATCATGTAGCTTTACAGTAAGAATGACTATTGAGTGAAGGTGTAATGTGAGTAATTACATGATATTAAATTAGAATAAGCTGAAACTCCCAAATCTAAAACATCCTGATGAAAGTCTATTAAGCTTAGGTCTATTTACTGTAATATTGGTATATATATATCATTAAAACCAGGCGTTGTGTCAGAATCAGGTCTATTTACTGTAATATTGGTATATATATCATTAAAACCAGGCATTGTGTCAGAATCAGGTTTATTTACTGTAATATTGGTATATATATCATTAAAACCAGGCGTTGTGTCAGAATCAGGTCTATTTACTGTAATATTGGTATATATATCATTAAAACCAGGCGTTGTGTCAGAATCAGGTCTATTTACTGTAATATTGGTATATATATCATTAAAACCAGGCGTTGTGTCAGAATCAGGTTTATTTACTGTAATATTGGTATATATATCATTAAAACCAGGCATTGTGTCAGAATCAGGTTTATTTACTGTAATATTGGTATATATATCATTGAAACCAGGCATTGTGTCAGAATCAGGTCTATTTACTGTAATACTGGTATATATCATTAAAACCAGGCGTTGTGTCAGAATCAGGTCTATTTACTGTAATATTGGTATATACAGTTGAAGCCCATTAAGTGAAATCCATAGATTAGGGCCTAATGAATTAATTTCAATTGACTGATTTCCTTATATGAACTGTAACTCAGTAAAATGGTTGCAGTTGTTTAATGTTGTGTTTATATCTATTCACTATAGATGGTTTAATTAGTAGAGCTCCTGTCATGATCCTTTACATCCCTCCTCCTTGATTTCCCACCGTGTTTAATGGGTCACATCCCAAATGGCACACTATTCCCTTTATAGTGCACAAAGTTTGGCTAGGGCCTCGTCAAAAGTAGTGCACTATATCGGAAATAGTGGGCCATTTGGAACACACAGGGACCCTACTCTGCCAGCGTCATAAAACACGATTGGTCCGATTAAACACATTGTATCTATCAGACTGAAAGCAATATTTAGGGGGGAAATCAGAAGATCGGAAAATTGAGCTCATTTATGTAGCAACTGCTAATCAGAAACCGTTCAGTCCCTCTGTGATTGTAGGGGTGTGTCCCATTAATATCTCCTTTCTCCTGTTCATTCGTTCACTACTTCCCATGAATCTAGGAAAGCGTTGGATTGAGTTTCCACTATATTTCTTATGCCAGTCCTTTCCTTGCAAACCAGTGAAGGGAACAAATCCACTTTGTGAGAAAGGAGAGCTAATTGGGACGAAGTGTAGTTGTATGTATCAGCTCTGAAACCTTGAGATAGATACTGTAGGTGTCTGAGTTATTCACTCTCCAGACCATCTGTATAGGCATCTGTAGGAGGTGTCTGCGTTATTCACTCTCCAGACCATCTGTATAGGCATCTGTAGGAGGTGTCTGCGTTATTCACTCTCCAGACCATCTGTATAGGCATCTGTAGGAGGTGTCTAAGTAATCACACCACACAATAAAAGTTGAAAGTTGAAGCCCACTCTCTGGGAGCCTGTAGTCATTAGTGATTCCAGCTGCAGCCACATGAAGGGATGATGATGAAGGGATGATGATGATGAAGGAAGTATGATGATGAAGATGAAGGGATGATGATGAAGGAATTATGATGATGAAGATGAAGGGATGATGATGATGATGAAGGGATGATGATGTAGGAATGCACGGTGATGATGATGATGAAGAGATGATGATGAAGATGAAGGGATGATGATGAAGGAATGCATGGTGATGAAGGAATTATGATGATGAAGATGAAGGGATGATGAAGATGAAGGGATGATGATGATGATAAAGGAATGATGATGATGATGAAGGAATTATGAAGATGAAGGGATGATGATGATGATGATGAAGGGATGATGATGATGATGATGAAGGGATGATGATGATGATGAAGGAATTATGAAGATGAAGGGATGATGATGATGAAGGAATTATGATGATGAAGATGAAGGGATGATGATGATGAAGGGATGATGATGATGGATGATGATGATGATGAAGGGATGATTAAAGCAGAACCCGAAAGAAAGATTCCAGCAGTATTCTGTATTATTTATTGGGGTGATTAAATATTGAATGAGTGTTGGTTTATCTCAAGTTGTGGAACTGTAAATGTTATGAGGGCCTGATATACATTTGGACTGGATACCCACTGCTGAATGGTAGGGAGCTTTTCAATGAGCCAAATATATATTGAGCTATATATTAACAATGGTAGGGTAGTCTTCATTATTTAATGACAGTCACTCTCCTACGTCCTGCCGTTGACAAGCCACTAGGCAACTGTGTCCTCATTATTGAGTTAATGTCCTCCATTGATATACTGCTATAAGGCCTTTGAGAAAATGAGTTATGTGTGTGTGCATACATGTGAATTTCTATCAGCTAGTGTGGGTTGACAGGTATTGGAACACGCGCATATACACACACTCACACACACACAGCTGATGCTGCACAATCAACTCATCCTAGCCTGAGGATATAGGAGCCATGTAAATGAGTCTGCATGATGGACCATTCATATTCTGCGTCCCAAATGGCACGCTGTTCCATAGTTTGACCAGGGCTCATAGGAAAACCCATAGAGCTCTGGTCAAAAGTAGTGCACTTTTTAGGGAATATGGTGCCGTTATGGGACGCATACGGGGCACTTGGTAGAGCATGAAGCTTGCAACACCAGGGTTGTGGGTTCGATTCCCATGGGGGACCAGTAAGAAACAGTATTAAAATGTATGCACTCACTAGTGTAAGTGGCTCTGGATAAGAGCATCTGATAAATGTAATGCTGCTCCAAAGGCCACTGATCACGAGACCTCATCAGGAAACAACATACTGCTCCATAGGCCACTGATCACGAGACCTCATCAACATGCTGCTCCATAGGCCACTAATCAGGAGACCTCATCAACATGCTGCTCCATAGGCCACTGATCAGGAGACCTCATCAACATGCTGCTCCATAGGCCACTAATCAGGAGACCTCATCAGGAAACAACATACTGCTCCGTAGGCCACTGATCAGGAGACCTCATCAACATGCTGCTCCGTAGGCCACTGATCAGGAGACCTCATCAGGAAACAACATGCTGCTCCATAGGCCACTGATCACGAGACCTCATCAACATACTGCTCCATAGGCCACTAATCAGGAGACCTCATCAGGAAACAACATACTGCTCCATAGGCCACTGATCAGGAGACCTCATCAGGAAACAACATACTGCTCCATAGGCCACTGATCACAAGACCTCATCAGGAAACAACATGATGCTCCATAGGCCACTGATCACGAGACCTCATCAACATGCTGCTCCATAGGTCACTGATCACAAGACCTCATCAGGAAACAACATGATGCTCCATAGGCCACTGATCACGAGACCTCATCAGGAAACAACATGCTGCTCCTTAGGCCACTGATTAGGAGACCTCATCAGGAAACAAAATGCTGCTCGTTCACTGCTCTCTCTCACCAGGAAATGATTTGCTCCATTATCAAGACAAATAAAGACCTAAAGCACCATCATATCCAAATGCCTGTAGCTCTGTACTGTAACAATATTATGAAGAGGAAGAGGAAGGTAGCTCTGTAGTGTAACTATGTTATGAAGAGGAAGAGAGCTCTGTACTGTAACAATGTTATGAAGAGGAAGAGGAAGGTAGCTCTGTACTTTAACAATGTTATGAAGAGGAAGAAAGCTCTGTACTGTAACAATATTATGAAGAGGAAGAGAGCTCTGTAGCTCTGTACTGTAACAATATTATGAAGAGGAAGAGGAAGGGAGCTCTGTAGCTCTGTACTGTAACAATATTATGAAGAGGAAGAGGAAGGGAGCTCTGTAGCTCTGTACTGTAACAATATTATGAAGAGGAAGAGGAAGGTAGCTCTGTACTGTAACAATGTTATGAAGAGGAAGAGAGCTCTGTACTGTAACAATATTATGAAGAGGAAGAGGAAGGGAGCTCTGTACTGTAACAATATTATGAAGAGGAAGAGGAAGAGAGCTCTGTAGCTCTGTACTGGAACAATATTATGAAGAGGAAGAGAGCTCTGTACTGTAACAATATTATGAAGAGGAAGAGGAAGGGAGCTCTGTACTGTAACAATATTATGAAGAGGAAGAGGAAGGGAGCTCTGTAGCTCTGTACTGTAACAATATTATGAAGAGGAAGAGGAATGGAGCTCTGTACTGTAACAATATTATGAAGAGGAAGAGAGCTCTGTAGCTCTGTACTGTAACAATATTATGAAGAGGAAGAGGAAGGGAGCTCTGTACTGTAACAATATTATGAAGAGGAAGAGAGCTCTGTACTGTAACAATATTATGAAGAGGAAGAGGAAGGGAGCTCTGTACTGTAACAATATTATGAAGATGAAGAGAGCTCTGTACTGTAACAATGTTATGAAGAGGAAGAGGAAGGGAGCTCTGTAGCTCTGTACTGTAACAATATTATGAAGAGGAAGAGGAAGAGAGCTCTGTAGCTCTGTACTGTAACAATATTATGAAAAATGTTTACCTTCAAAAAAATCTGCCATGAAAAGACTTGCCTGGCGGCGTTGGATCGCTGTATTCTGGTGGACATTTCTGCAGGCTGCAGCTGGGATGGAGCTGGAGACATTTCTGCAGGCGGCAGCTGGGAATTTAGCTGGAGAATTGTTGTTCCCTTATTTTTCTTTTGTTTGCTTAAAAAAAAACAGCCGTTGCAATATTCATAAACTGATGATCGTTCCATGACCACACGCTACACACACACACACACACACACACACACACACACACACACACACACACACACACACACACACACACACACACACACACACACACACACACACAGCGGTGCTGTTACTACTGGAGGGCTTCAGGGAAAAAATACGGTACTAGAAGCCTTATGGTGCTCTTTCATTGTTTCATTAGTCACACATACACACACACACTTCACGCTGTCTAAACGTCAGTTTAATTTTCACGTTTTCCAGTCTTCGTAGGACATTAATTCATCAATCTGTATGCAGAATGGCCCCTTATAACTTCAATTCAACCTGTAATTATTCCTACCTGGTTGTACGTCCCAAATGGAACCCTATTCCCTTTTTTAGTGCACTAGTATTGAAAAGAATTGCACTATGTAGGGAATAGGGTGCCATTTAGGATGTAGGCTTCTTGGAGTCATATGGTTGGTGATTGGCTTCAGGTATCCTGCTGGAAGGCTTCTGCAAATTAGCCCACACACACACACAGAGTGAGAGAGAGAGAGGCCCATTGCCCTGATTGCTCACATCTGGTCATTAAAGCTGTATGTGTTTTCTGCCAGAGAAGTGGTGCTGCAATCACAAGATGGACAGAGGAAGAAGTGGCACCACCTGCATAGCAAACTACAATCTGATTGATCCCTGGGTTAAATTACTGGGCTCTGATTGGCTCTATAGGGGTTATTAACAGTACTTTGTTATAGGCTGCTGTACAGGTGTTGGATCTGAATTTGACCAGTATTGTTCACAGCAAAATAATCCTGCAGCAACAGGATTTGAACACTGACACTTTTCCGCCGATGTAATGTTGTTTCATCGGTAGTTAGGCTTTTATCTGGCCCAAATCAGGGCCACATGAAACGTGCAGTACTGTTAATATAACCGTGTGGGTTTTCAGTGAATTTATGTAAATCACGAAGCTCATCTGCAGGAAAATTATCAGCGATCAAAGTAAGATCCTACATGTGTAGTGACACCCTGAGTCCAAACAGAGGACAGCAAAGGGAGAGTCAACAGGCACTAATGATCGATCAGGAAATGTATCCTTATTTTTATTTTTTTATTTTTTTTCACCCCTTTTTTCCACCCAATTTCGTGGTATCCAATTGGTAGTTACAGTCTTGGCTCATCGCTGCAACTCCCGTACGGACTCGGGAGAGGCAAAGGTCGAGAGCCATGCGTCCTCCGAAACACAACCCAACCAAGCCGCACTGCTTCTTGACACAATGCCCATCCAACCCGGAAGCCAGCCTTATTATCTCTCATAGGCCCCGTATACACTCAACCTGTACAACTGATGTCATTCTCATAGGCCCTGTACACACTCAACCTGTACAACTGAGTGGATTGTGGTAGAGGTAGCCTGATAGTGTTAGAGTGGATTGTAGTAGAGGTAGCCTGATAGTGTTAGAGTGGATTGTGGTAGAGGTAGCCTGATAGAGTGGATTGTAGTAGAGGTAGCCTGATAGTGTTAGAGTGGATTGTAGTAGAGGTAGTCTGATAGTGTTAGAGTGGATCGTAGTAGAGGTAGCCTGATAGTGTTAGAGTGGATTGTAGTAGAGGTAGCCTGATAGTGTTAGAGTGGATTGTAGTAGAGGTAGCCTGATAGTGTTAGAGTGGATTGTAGTAGAGGTAGCCTGATAGTGTTAGAGTGGATCGTAGTAGAGGTAGCCTGATAGAGTGGATTGTAGTAGAGGTAGCCTGATAGTGTTAGAGTGGATTGTAGTAGAGGTAGTCTGATAGTGTTAGAGTGGATTGTAGTAGAGGTAGCCTGATAGTGTTAGAGTGGATTGTAGTAGAGGTAGCCTGATAGTGTTAGAGTGGATTGTAGTAGAGGTAGCCTGATAGTGTTAGAGTGGATTGTAGTAGAGGTAGCCTGATAGTGTTAGAGTGGATTGTAGTAGAGGTAGCCTGATAGTGTTAGAGTGGATTGTAGTAGAGGTAGCCTGATAGTGTTAGAGTGGATCGTAGTAGAGGTAGCCTGATAGTGTTAGAGTGGATTGTAGTAGAGGTAGTCTGATAGAGTGGATTGTAGTAGAGGTAGCCTGATAGTGTTAGAGTGGATTGTAGTAGAGGTAGTCTGATAGAGTGGATTGTAGTAGAGGTAGCCTGATAGTGTTAGAGTGGATTGTAGTAGAGGTAGTCTGATAGAGTGGATTGTAGTAGAGGTAGCCTGATAGTGTTAGAGTGGATTGTAGTAGAGGTAGTCTGATAGAGTGGATTGTAGTAGAGGTAGCCTGATAGTGTTAGAGTGGATTGTAGTAGAGGTAGCCTGATAGTGTTAGAGTGGATTGTAGTAGAGGTAGTCTGATAGAGTGGATTGTGGTAGAGGTAGCCTGATAGTGTTAGAGTGGATTGTAGTAGAGGTAGCCTGATAGAGTGGATTGTGGTAGAGGTAGCCTGATAGTGTTAGAGTGGATTGTGGTAGAGGTAGCCTGATAGTGTTAGAGTGGATTGTAGTAGAGGTAGCCTGATAGTGTTAGAGTGGATTGTGGTAGAGGTAGCCTGATAGTGTTAGAGTGGATTGTAGTAGAGGTAGCCTGATAGTGTTAGAGTGGATTGTGGTAGAGGTAGTCTGATAGGAATAGATGTCCTGCTCCAACATGAATAGATGTCCTGTAATGCTAAGTAGTCGCTGCGTTGCTTCTCATATTCCATGCCTTGGCAAAGTCAAGTGATTTCTCTGTCTCTCGCATGCACGCGCACAGACACACTGTGCACACACTGTACACACACACAGACACATACACACCACCATATGTTAATGATGTATGTACATCTCTGGCTTCCTGGGTGCCCTCGTTTCCTTCATTCATTAATCATGAGTGAATAAATACCTTAAATCATTGTATAATCTAGTACCTTTGTTGACCAGAGTTACAGTATAGACTACCCATTATTATACCCTAGTAAGTAGATCATGATTACCCTGTAGTAAGTACATATATACTGCATGATAATAATAGTCGTGTATAATCTAGTATATTTGTGGCCCTACAGAACGTATTGACTGTAATGTTACAATGCACACTGTTAAAATAAAGGTGCTTAGCAGTTTGAACCCTGGAAGTCACATGACTGGGAATACAGATATACATCTGTTGGTCACAGATGTCACATGACTGGGAATACAGATATACATCTGTTGGTCACAGATTTCACATGACTGGGAATACAGATATACATCTGTTGGTCACAGATTTCACATGACTGGGAATACAGATATACATCTGTTGGTCACAGATGTCACATGACTGGGAATAAAGATATACATCTGTTGGTCACAGATGACACATGACTGGGAATACAGATATACATCTGTTGGTCACAGATGTCACATGACTGGGAATACAGATATACATCTGTTGGTCACAGATGTCACATGACTGGGAATACAGATATACATCTGTTGGTCACAGATACCTTTAAAAGAAAGGTAGGAGTGTGGATCAGAAAACCAGTGAGTATCTGGTGTGACCACCATTTGCCTCATACAGCGTGACATATCTCCTGTCGTACCCGTCGATCCAGAGCATCCCAAACATGCTCAATGGGTGAGATGTCTGGTGAGTATGCAGACCATGGAAGAACTGGGAAATGTTCAAATTCCAGGAATTGTGTGCAGATCCTTGCGACATTGGGCTGTGCATTATCATGCTGAATCGAAGTGATGGCGGTGGAAGAATGGCACGACAACGGGCCTCGGGATATTGTCACGGTATCTCTGTGCATTCAAATTGCCATCGTTAAAATGCAATTGTGTACGTTGTCCGTAGCTTATGCCTGCCCATACCATTACCCGACCGCCACCATGGGGCACTCTGTTCACAACCTTGACATCAGAGAACCTGTGATCTTTTACTTCAGGAAACATGGGTCCAACACTTTACCTGTTGCATTTATATTTTTGTTCAGTGTAGATGGGTGATATAAATGTTATGTTCAGATCAGATGACCATGATTTGGTTAAGGGCAAGAAGGACAACTGCTTGATGCATGGCTGCATGTATATAACAAACACAGATTAAAGGAAAATACCCATTGATACAGGTACAGCATGCTCCTTCTGACACGACATCCAATAGAAACGGCTCTTCGTTCTCTGTTGACAAATCATTTTTATATCAACACAGGGACACAGCACTTTATATCACTTTAGTGTTGTGGAAAAACCTATTTCTGGACACATTATTCAAATCTCACAGTATGCGTCTCAAATAACACCCTATTCACAACATAGTGCACTACTTTAGACCAAGAACCATAGCGCTCTTCAAAAGTAGTGCACTATGTAGGGAATAGGGTGCCATTGGGCTCTGGTAAAAGTAGTGCATTATGTAGGGAATAGGGTGCCATTGGGCTCTGGTAAAAGTAGTGCACTATGTAGGGAATAGGGTGCCATTGGGCTCTGGTAAAAGTAGTGCACTATGTACAGTGTAGGGTACAATTTAGGACACAGCCCCAGTGTGTGGAGGGAGGAAGGAAGGAGAGGCTTCCTTCTATTTATTATGTTTTTCTTCTGGAGTTTAGACTGATCTACTGCACTGGATACACATGTAGCATCACACACGCACGCACGCACGCACGCACGCACGCACGCACGCACGCACGCACGCACGCACGCACGCACGCACGCACGCACGCACGCACGCACGCACGCACGCACGCACGCACGCACGCACGCACGCACGCACGCACGCACGCACGCACGCACGCACGCACGCACGCACGCACGCACGCACGCACGCACGCACACACACACACACACACACACACACACACACACACACACACACACACACACACACACACACACACACACACACACACACACACACACACACACACACACACAACCTGCTTCCTCATTTAAGGTGTTTATGTAGTAATGGCTAATGGCAGTATATCTTAACAGTCTCAGTGGTTGTAATGGCAGTATAGCTTAACAGTCTCAGTGGTTGTAATGGCAGTACATCTTAACAGTCTCAGTGGTTGTAATGGCAGTAGAGCTTAAGTCTCAGAGGTTGTAATGGCAGTACAGCTTAACAGTCTCAGTGGTTGTAATGGCAGTACAGCTTAACAGTCTCAGTGGTTGTAATGGCAGTACATCTTAACAGTCTCAGTGGTTGTAATGGCAGTACATCTTAACAGTCTCAGTGGTTGTAATGGCAGTACATCTTAACAGTCTCAGAGGTTGTAATGGCAGTATATCTTAACAGTCTCAGTGGTTGTAATGGCAGTACAGCTTAACAGTCTCAGTGGCTGTAATGGCAGTACAGTTTAACAGTCTCAGTGGTTGTAATGGCAGTACAGCTTAACAGTCTCAGTGGTTGTAATGGCAGTACATCTTAACAGTCTCAGTGGCTGTAATGGCAGTACAGCTTAACAGTCTCAGTGGCTGTAATGGCAGTACAGCTTAACAGTCTCAGTGGTTGTAATGGCAGTACATCTTAACAGTCTCAGTGGTTTTACAGCTCACATGTTAACAATGTCAGTGGTTGTACAGCCCACATGTTAACTGGGGTGTTATTTTTAGGGCCCATTATGCTGTTTGTTCATTCACTGGTACCTGCTAATACCTCTAGCTAAGTAGTGGTTCCCTCTTTTGACAGAGGATGAAGGAGAAACCATAATGCATTTCATTTTACCCTCATTTTCCATTGATGCCAGACTGACAGCAAACAACCCATTACTCTCCCTTATGTTGTGCTAGTTAAAAGAGCCATGAAAATTACAGAGCTACTCTCAAATGGCACCCTATTTCCTACATAGTGCACTAGTTTTGACCAGGGCTCGTGTCCAGGCTCTCTGTTTATGGAATGGCAGCAGAGTGTTTTTGCAGTACAGAGACTATGTCCCAAATGGCACCCTATTCCCTACAAGCCCTATAGGCCCTGGTCAGAAGTAGTGCACTATGTACAGATGGAGGGTCTTAATTTGACCAGAATTCTCACAGCAAAATAATCCTGCAGCAACAGGATTTGAACGTTTAGTCCATAATGTTGCTTGATCGGTGGTTAGGCTAGTACTTGGCCAAAAGTAGGCTACATAAAAGGTGTAATACTGTTAATATAACCGTGGGTTTTCAGTGAATTTATGTAAATGTATGTAAATCACAAAGCTTATCTGCGTTTCCTGCTGTGCAGGAACATTCTCAGTAATAAAAGAGTGATCAAATTAAGATCCTGCATCTGTAAGGAATCGGGTTGCCATTTGGGACACATTCACAGTGTATTTGGAACCAACAGACAGTTACACTAGCTCCATTACTGAGCCATCTCTCTCCTCTCAGCCTCCTCTTAGTCGCCTCTCTCCAAGTCTGCATAATTTTCATGCTTAAATGGATTTATTGTGAATACCGCATATTCTTATGAGATTTCCCTTCCCTTGCTGTCCCTCTTTCTTCCTCTTGCTCTCTCTTCTGGTGTTTATTTCTCTCTCTCTCTCTCTCTCTCTCTCTCTCTCTCTCTCTCTCTCTCTCTCTATTCATGTCCTCCTCCTCCCCCCTCTCTCTCCTTTGTTTCTCCCAACCCTCTCTTTGTTTCTCCTCTCTCTTTTCTCTCTTTCTCTCTCTCCCCCTCTCTCGTTCTCCTGACCTCTCTCTCTCTCTCTCATCCCTCTACCTCCCTCCCTCTCTCTCCACAGTTATGGGCTGCCTGTCGGTAGGAGTGGAGGGTCATGTATGATTGAAATAGCAGTAGATAATGGAACAGTGAAACATCAGGAGGAATCCTTGTTCCAGCCCATGTCAGAGGTAAGCCCAGTTATCTGACTCAAAAGCTCCATGGCACCCCTTTTCCTATATAGTGCCCTCTATGGACCCTGGTCAAAACTAGTGCACTATATAGGGAATAGAGGGCCATTTGGGACTCAGCCCCAGTTATCTCAGCCGAGTCAAATCAAATCAAACTGTATTTGATGAGTCCCCTCATATGCAGCCATACATTGTATAGGTTTGGCATTTAGACTGAGGGACTATTGCCTATGATCATGTCACATATTGTGATTATACTGTATCACAAGCAGGGGACTCAATCAAACATGCAGTGTATTGTGTGTGTGTGTGTGTGGGGGGGGGGGGGTGTAACAGCAGTGATGTATACAGATACATACTGTCAATTAGATAATACATGGAAAGCATAACATGCACTATACAGACATGAAGAACAGCTGCTCTTTCCATGACATAGACTGACCAGGTGAATCCCTTATTGATGTCACTTGTTGTTAAATCCACTTCAATCTGTGTAGATGAAGGAGAGGAGACACGTTACAGAAGGATTTTTAAGCCTTGAGACAATTGAGACATGGATTGTGTGTGTGTCATTCAGAGGGTGAATGGGCCAGACAACAGATTGAAGTGTCGTTCAACAGGGTATGGTAGTAGTAGCCAGGCGCACCGGTTTCTGTCAAGAACTGCAACGCTGCTGGGTTTTTCATGCTACACAGTTTCCCGTGTGTATCAAGAATGTTTGGGGGGGTTACAACTAAATATTAAGAAGGTGTTCTTAATGTTTGGACACTCAGTGTACATATTGAACTGAAAATACCTCAGGTTATAACTCTGAAGTCTAGCAATGACATATCTACGAATTTGGTCGGGTTGCCCAGAAAATGTACTTATTGCGGCTTTAAATTAACCGTTAGGGGGGATTGTCGGTTCACTGGATTCACATCCAGAAAACACCTGATTTACATCCTAAATGGCACCCTATTCCCGAAATAATGTACTACTTCCCATAGGGCTCTGATCAAAAGTAGTGCACTAAACGTAGTGCACTATGTAGGAAATAGGGTTCCATTTGGGACATAGGCATACTTGACCTTACCTGAAGATTTGTATTGTTGATTACCATAGCAGGTCTTGTCTATACTGAGTATACCAGACATTAGGAACACCTTCCTAATATTGAGTTGCACCCACTCCTTTTGCCCTCAGAACAGCCTCAATTCGTCGGAGCATGGAATCTACAAGGTGTCAAAAGCGTTCCACAGGGATGCTGGCCCATGTTGGCTGGATGTTGTTTGGGTGGTGGACCATTCTTGATACACACGGGAAACTGTTGAGTGTGAAAAACCCAGCAGCGTTGCAGTTCTTGACACAAACCGGTGCGCCTAGCACCTACTACTATACCCCGTTCAAAGGCACTTAAATATGTTGTCTTGCCCATTCACCTTCTGAATAGCACACATACACAATCGATGTCACAAATGTCTCAAGGCTTAAAAATCCTTCTTTAACCGGTCTCCTTCCCTTCATCTACACTGATCGAAGTGGATTTAACAAGTGACGTCAATAAGGGATCATAGCTTTCACCTGGATTCACCTGGTCAGTCTATGTTTTGTACAGTCAGTGTATATCATAACTGACTAAATATCTGTAGTAATTTACACGGAACTGTGATGTAATGAACTATACAGTGAAGCACATGGACTGTATATAGAAGACTAAACAGGCATTGCTGATAACTAGTGTGTGTGTGTGTGTGTGTGTGTGTGTGTGTGTGTGTGTGTGTGTGTGTGTGTGTGTGTGTGTGTGTGTGTGTGTGTGTGTGTGTGTGTGTGTGTGTGTGTGCGTGCGTGCGTGCGTGCGTGCGTGCGTGCGTGCGCGCGTGCGTGCGCGCGCGCGTGCGTGCGCGCGCGCGCGCGCACCCGGCCTGTCCCCCTGCTACCTACCTACCTGCCTTTGAACGTGTGCATACATTTGTCTTTGTGACATCCTTCCAGGGAGCGTTGGGGCCTATATTCCTGGGGGACGTCCCTTCCCAAAGGGATCAGCCTGCCAGCACCAGGGAGGGGACGGGTTTTGTAGGCTGTATCAGGGAGCTGCAGGTCAACAATAAGGACATCTACATAGCAGGAGAGGCACTGGGAGGGAGGAACATCCACAACTGTGACACACCTGTCTGTCAGCACCTGCCCTGCCGCAATGGAGGCACCTGTGTCAGGTAGGATATGACAATGTGGATATTTCAGTAGTCTTTAAAACAGTATTAGTGTTTTGAAATACTGTCTTTGAGAGCTAAAAGTAAGAGACTGAATTATCCAGCTCTATTTAATGTCACCTAATGGTCTTAAAAAACTTAAATCTTCCTACATTGATTAGTAGTAATGGACTCTTAATGAAGGTCCAGGTACATCAAGGCTAATGGAAATGTGAGAGGCTAGAGGGCCGGCCATATCGCAGTGTATTGATTCATACCATTCATACTATCAGGCATGTTTCAGTCCACTATCTTAACAGTCATACCATTAATACTGTCAGCCATGTTTCAGTCCACTATCTTAACAGTCATACCATTAATACTATCAGGCATGTTTCAGTCCACTATCTTAACAGTCATACCATTAATACTATCAGCCATGTTTCAGTCCACTATCTTAACAGTCATACCATTAATACTATCAGCCATGTTTCAGTCCACTATCTTAACAGTCATACCATTCATACTATCAGCCATGTTTCAGTCCACTATCTTAACAGTCATACCATTAATACTATCAGCCATGTTTCAGTCCACTATCTTAACAGTCATACCATTAATACTATCAGCCATGTGTCAGTCCACTATCTTAACAGTCATACCATTAATACTATCAGCCATGTTTCAGTCCACTATCTTAACAGTCATACCATTAATACTATCAGCCATGTTTCAGTCCACTATCTTAACAGTCATACCATTAATACTATCAGCCATGTTTCAGTCCACTATCTTAACAGTCATACCATTAATACTATCAGCCATGTTTCAGTCCACTATCTTAACAGTCATACCATTAATACTATCAGCCATGTTTCAGTCCACTATCTTAACAGTCATACCATTAATACTATCAGCCATGTTTCAGTCCACTATCTTAACAGTCATACCATTCACACTATCAGCCATGTTTCAGTCCACTATCTTAACAGTCATACCATTAATACTATCAGCCATGTTTCAGTCCACTATCTTAACAGTCATACCATTCATACTATCAGCCATGTTTCAGTCCACTATCTTAACAGTCATACCATTAATACTATCAGCCATGTTTCAGTCCACTATCTTAACAGTCATACCATTAATACTATCAGCCATGTTTCAGTCCACTATCTTAAGAGTCTTTGACCAGGATCCTAGCCTGGTAATTCAGTAAATAGCTAAGGTTATATTGAGTCTCTACCCTCTACACGCGGACAACGTTAATCAATTTTTAAAATATATTTTTGCTAATTGAACACTTGACACAAATGAAAAAATCAGGTTCATAATATTTTGTGGTCAGATCATCAAGGCTGCCAAACGCAAAGCTCTACCGTCAGTCAGCGTTGTTAATTATGACTGTGAATTATTTTCCATCACGGTGCCAAACCCTCTTGAACCCCGTAGCTGGTGTAGGGTTATAGAGAGTTCACAGAGCAATCTTCATTCAGTCAATTGACCCGGGTGGCTCTGGCATAATACCAGATGGTTAAAGTATTGGCTGTGGGCATAATGGCTGGTGATTTGATTGCTTCCTGTCTTAATGTCATCGTTCTGTCTTCTACAGCCTGTCTACATTTGCATATTACTGAGATATATTGAAAGAATTGTGTTTTTTATCATAAATGTCCATGGCTCAGCATCTTTGAGAATCTACTTGTTAGAAAAAGTGCTATATAAAACATACATATATATAAATATATATATATATATATATATTCTTATAGAATTTGAAAACATACAATCTACCTGCAGTTAATTATTATTATTAAGACTGAACATTGCACATTGTCTGTAGTTTATAAAAGAAACAACTCAAGGTCCTAGGAATAATCATTAGGCCAAATTATCAATGAGGAACAAACAAAGACTATGTATGCGTCCCAAATGGCACCCTATTCCATACAAATGGCACCCTATTCCCTACAAATGGCACCCTATGCCCATAGGTCTTTGGTCCAAAGTAGTGCACTATAAAGGGAAAAGGGTACCATTTGGAACTCAGGCCTATAATCAGACAATGCTCCAGCCTATAGTGATGATGTACAACGTTCCCCTAAGGATACTTCAGAAAGAAAATGACTCATTAAAGAGTTGGTTGCAGAGATGTCTTTGAATTCTGGAGGACATATACATTCAAAAGAAGTGTAGGAGTTGAATTATAGATAAATTGGCTACTGTTTTAATAAGTTATTGTATGGGTATGTTCATTCTGTTTGTTGTGTTTTGAAATGTCCTAAATTCAAGGAATCCACACAAAAGATAAGGAACTTCGAATACATCCTTGAGGAACCTTATTGTAAAGTGTTACCTTTAATAAAGCAGCAGAAGAGGTCTTGTTAAAACTCTGCTTTGCTGGTGACTGGCTGGCTGCCTGGCTGGCTGCCTGACGGGCTGGTGCCTGGCTGTTGCCGGCCTGGTTGGCTGGCTGGCTGCCTGGCTGGCTGCCAGACTGGCTGGTGCCTGGCTGGCTGGTGCCTGGCTGGCTGTTGCCGGGCTGGTTGGCTGGCTGGTGCCTGGCTGGCTGGCTGGTACCTGACTGGCTGGCTGTTGCTTGGCTGGCTGGTGGCTGGCTGGTGGCTGGCTGATGCCTGACTGGCTGGCTGGCTGGTGGCTGGCTGGTGCCTGACTGGCTGGCTGGCTGGGGTGGAATGGCTACCAGATGTAGTGAAGGTGTGGATGGATAAGGGGATGCGGTAGGGTTGACACACACTTTAGTTCTTAATGGCTGTAATCAGAGGCTTGATTACATTAAATATGGGTAGTAACAAAATGGTTTTCCCATTTTTACCTTCACGCAATCATTTGATTACAAAGTGTGTTTATGTTTAGTGATTGTTGTGAATATGTAAATTGCATACACACATATCATATTATCTGTATGTGAACCCACACACATGCATGTACACAAACACACCGTTTCACACACACAAACACACCGTTCCACACACACAAATACACCGTTCCATACACTTAAACACACCGTTTCACACACACAAACACACCGTTCCACACACACAAATACATCGTTCCACACACACAAACACACCGTTCCACACACACAAACACACCGTTCCACACACACAAACACACCGTTCCACACACACAAATACATCGTTCCACACACACAAATACATCGTTCCACACACACAAACACACCGTTCCACACATAAAGGACTTCTTGTAGTCTCCTCTACCATTGAAGGACAAGAATGTTACAGGAACCTCACAAACAAACACACTGCTATTCATTATTAAAGGCTACATATTTAATCTGTTGAGTAGCAGATTAACTACTGAATAATGGATTGGCCTGCACATGATATCTCTGTCAGATGAGCTCTCAGTAATCAAGTTGTGTGGTGCCCAATGTCATAAACTGAGTACACCAAACATTAAAAACACCTTTCTAATATTGAGTTGCACCCCTCTACAGGGACGCTGACCCATGTTGACTCAAATGCTTCCCACAGTTGTATCAAGTTGGCTGGATGTCCTTTGGGTGGTGAACCATTCTTGATACAAACAGGAAACTGTTGAGCGTAAAAAAAACAGTAGCATTGCAGTTCTTGACACACACCGGGGAGCCTGGCACCTACTACAATACCCCGTTCAAAGGCACTTAAATATTTTGTCTTGCCCATTCACCCTCTGAGTGGCACACATACACAATCCATGTCTCAGTTGTCTCAAGGCTTCAAAATAAGTACAAGTTGGTGTTTTAAATGCAGCTATTGATGGGATTTAGCTTTGTAGTCTATTGCCTTAGTCAGTTTGGCTTCATCACCTACTTATTGCAAATACTTTTGAGATAAAATGTACAAAGACAAAAAATATCCACCCAAAGGTTTTACTTTGAATTCAGAATGGATTCAGAATGCACTATTCATTTCAATGATAAATTCATTTTCCTCATGAAACACAAACTGCACCATACATTATAAAACTACACCATACATTCACTCCCTGAAACTTGTAAATGGAGTCACTGCGAAGCATAGCTACCTAGGTCATGATCAAACTGGGTTAAAATGTTCTCCATATTTCACAGTGTTCTCCAACACACACATTTGACAAGTAAAAATAATAAGCTGTCAGTACCACGGGTGATTTTATAAAACATGTCAAATTACCCCGTTGAAACAAACCCTGCTGAATCGTTTCAGGGAAATGTAAGGCGGAGGCGGACGGTTATAGCTCGTCGTGAGGTTTTGTTCTCGGTTCAACAGAATCATGACCCAGCCATCTAACACGGTGACGGTTCATGACCCAGCCATCTAACACGGTGACGTTCATGACCCAGCCATCTAACACGGTGACGGTTCATGACCCAGCCATCTAACACGGTGACGGTTCATGACCCAGCCATCTAACACGGTGACGGTTCATGACCCAGCCATCTAACACGGTGACGGTTCATGACCCAGCCATCTAACACGGTGACGGTTCATGACCCAGCCATCTAACACGGTGACGGTTCATGACCCAGCCATCTAACACGGTGACGGTTCATGACCCAGCCATCTAACACGGTGACGGTTCATGACCCAGCCATCTAACACGGTGACGGTTCATGACCCAGCCATCTAACACGGTGACGGTTCATGACCCAGCCATCTAACACGGTGACGGTTCATGACCCAGCCATCTAACACGGTGACGGTTCATGACCCAGCCATCTAACACGGTGACGGTTCATGACCCAGCCATCTAGCACGGTGACGGTTCATGACCCAGCCATCTAGCACGGTGACGGTTCATGACCCAGCCATCTAACACGGTGACGGTTCATGACCCAGCCATCTAACACGGTGACGGTTCATGACCCAGCCATCTAACACGGTGACGGTTCATGACCCAGCCATCTAACACGGTGACGGTTCATGACCCAGCCATCTAACACGGTGACGGTTCATGACCCAGCCATCTAACACGGTGACGGTTCATGACCCAGCCATCTAACACGGTGACGGTTCATGACCCAGCCATCTAACACGGTGACGGTTCATGACCCAGCCATCTAACACAGTGACGGTTCATGACCCAGCCATCTAACACGGTGACGGTTCATGACCCAGCCATCTAGCACGGTGACGGTTCATGACCCAGCCATCTAACACGGTGACGGTTCATGACCCAGCCATCTAACACGGTGACGGTTCATGACCCAGCCATCTAACACGGTGACGGTTCATGACCCAGCCATCTAACACGGTGACGGTTCCCGCTTCGGATTCTGCAGCTTTGACTCGCTGACACTGCTACAGGGAAACTTCAGCTGTTTAGTTGGCCTTGGTCACCGTAACCGTGGTAACTTTTACGTTTTGGCTGGGCATTGAGTCAAAATATTAAGAACGTGTCTGTATCTAGTACCGCCCAGCTAAAGCTCCAGTATGTTTATCGCTGGCCCTGCAGTGGTGGAATAAGACATCAATATAAACAACGTCATTCTGAACTCGAACCACATACTGTAAATGTAATGCTTCCATACAATCATGTACTGTAAGATGGAGTTCAAGTAAATACTATTCAGCGCCATGCAGCACATAAACAATCTAAAGTTCATGCTGAAAGTAGTGCATACACAACATCTTATTGGAAATACACAACATCCTATTGGAAAATACACAACATCCTATTGGAAAATACACCACATCCTATTGGAAAATACACCACATCCTATTGGAAAATACACCACATCCTATTGGAAAATACACAACATCCTATAGGAAAATATACAACATCCTATAGGAAAATACACAACATCCTATTGGAAAATACACAACATCCTATTGGAAAATACACCACATCCTATTGGAAAATACACAACATCCTATTGGAAATACACAACATCCTATTGGAAAATACACAACATCTTATTGGAAATACACAACATCCTATTGGAAAATAGACAACATCCTATTGGAAAATACACAACCCCCATATATAGACAGACGGCTTGGGTGAGGTTTACTACATTATCCTGTCTGTCTGTCTGTCTACATAATCAATCACCACAATCATTGTATTAATGACAAATAACGACCATGGCAGCTTTTCACAGAGTGTATTGGACTACAGTCATCATCTGACATGTCTTTAGATCGGAGCCTTACAACTGCCACTTCATTAGTAGAGGCTGCCTCCCTAATGGGACCCTATTCCCTGCCAGACCCCTGGTCAAAAGTAGTGCACTATACATGTAATTGGGTGCCATTTGGGACGCAGACAACGTCGAATGTCCTATTTAATAAGGTAATCATGGTATTGGGGTTTGGCAGACATCTGCTTATCTTAGAGAGATACGCTATCTTTGTCTTCTTACAGACATTTTCTATGTAATAGCTGTGTGCTATAACCGTCTCCACTTTTCTGGGAAGGCTTTCCACTAGATTTTGGAACATTGCTGCGGGGACTTGCTTCCATTCAGCCCATTCAGAGCATTAGAGGGGGCGGGCACTGATGTTGGGCAATTAGGCCTGGCTCACAGTCGGTGTTCCAATTCATCCCAAAGGTGTTTGATGGGGTTGAGGTCAGGGCTCTGTGCAGGCCAGTCAAGTTTTTCCACACCGATCTCGACAAACCATTTCGGTATGGACCTTGCTTTGCGCACGGGGGCATTGTCATGCTGAAACAGGAAAGGGCCTTCCCCAAACAGTTGCCACAAAGTTGGAAGCACATAATTGTCTAGAGTGTCATTGTATGCTGTAGCATAAAGATTTCACTTAACCCCAGACCATTATTCCTCCTCCACCAAACCTTACAGTTGGCACTACGCATTGGGGCAGTTAGCGTTCTCCTGGCATCTGCCAAACCCAGATTCGTCCGTCGGACTGCCAGATGGTGAAGCGTGATTCATCACTCCAGAGAATGCGTTTCCACTGCTCCAGAGTCCAATGGAGGCAAACTTTACACCACTCCAGCCGACGCTTGGCATTGCATGTGGTGATGTTAGACTTGTGTGCGGCTGCTCGGCCATGGGACCCCACTTCATGAAGCTCCCGAACAGTTCTTGTGGTGACGTTGCTTCCAGAGACAGTTTGGAACTCGGTAGTGAGTGTTCCAACCGAAGACAGACCATTTTTACACGCTAATCATTTTAGCACTCGGCGATCCCGTTGTGTGAGCTTGTGTGGGCTACCACCTCACGGCTGAGCCGTTGTTGCTCCTAGACGTTTCCACTTACAATAAGAGCACTTATAGTTGACCGGAGCAGCTATATCAGAGCAGACATTTGACGAACTGACTTGTTGGAAAGGTGGCATCTTATGACGGTGGCACATTGAAAGTCACTGAGCTCTTCGGTAAAGCCATTCTACTGCCAATGTTGGTGTGTAGAGATTACATGGCTTGATTTTATACACCTGTCAGCAACGGGTGTGACTGAAATAGCCAAATCCATAAATTTGAAGGGGTGTCCACTTACTTTTGTGTATATATAGTGTATTTTGTATACAAATCCAACGTGCCCCTGTTAAAGTAGACTATGTACTGTATATTACACTGAACACATTTTAACACAGACATAAGTGTTCATCATGTGGTAGTTTTTAGATAACAGGTCAGACACATTTAGTTGCCAGTGAAGAGAGTGGCGGTCACTTAATCCTGCAGGAGCCACATGAGTGGTTAACACTTAAAGACTACCACCTGACTGAGCAGTGTGTTAAAGCTCAATCAGAATGGAATTGATGTTTAACGGAGGTCCATAAAGCAGGACACTGACCTTACAGCTGATGATCATGTCATCATTAGTTCCTGCTGACCCTAAACACTGTGTATACGTCTGAAATGGCACCCTTTTCTCTATATAGTGCAGCAAGTTTGGCACCATATTCCCTATATAGTGCAGTAAGTTTGGCACCATATTCCCTATATAGTGCACTAAGTTTGGCACCATATTCGCTATATAGTGCACTAAGTTTGGCACCATATTCCCTATATAGTGCACTAAGTTTGGCACCATATTCGCTATATAGTGCAATAAGTTTGGCACCATATTCCCTATATAGTGCACTAAGTTTGGCACCATATTCCCTATATAGTGCACTAAGTTTGGCACCATATTCCCTATATAGTGCACTAAGTTTGGCACCATATTCCCTATATAGTGCACTAAGTTTGGCACCATATTCCCTATATAGTGCACTAAGTTTGGCACCATATTCCCTATATAGTACAATAAGTTTGGCACCATATTCCCTATATAGTGCACTAAGTTTGGCACCATATTCGCTATATAGTGTAACTCTGTGTTGTTGTCTGTTCACACTGCTATGCTTTATCTTGGCCAGGTCGCAGTTGCAAATGAGAACTTGTTCTCAACTAGCCTACCTGGTTAAATAAAGGTGAAATAAAAATAAAAATAAATAAATATAGTGCACTAAGTTTGGCACCCTATTCCCTATATGGTGCAGTGAGTTTGGCACCCTATTCCCTATATAGTGCACTACATACAGTATTATGTATAATATTTATTTTAGGGTGGTGTTTCAGAAGCTTCCTGTGACCTGCCACTCCTGGAATGTTCATACTATTACCTGATGGACATGAAATACAACCAGGTATTAGATCTACAGTACATATGAGATTAGCATGTTACTATGGTAACATTTACTATGTTAAATATTCACCTTTTAATGAAAATAGATTAAAACGTTTAACAATTTCTTAAAAAGAAAATGTACTGCCGACTATGTCATTATTTAGTTTAATATTGATTGTAACAAGTCGCCAGCTGTTATTTAAATAAGTGTGCGAATTACGTCTGTTCACATTGAGAAACATTACTGGGTCATTCATTCTCACGTCCCAAGTGGCTCCTTATTCCCTATATAGTGCACTTCCTTTGACCTGAAGCTGGGACGAGACAGTCATGATCACACTGACCACCACATGGAAGGAGATGAAGAAGATCACCAGAGGACCCTCGCTGTTAGAAGTAGGGCCAGAAGTAGGGCCAGAAGTAGGGCCAGATGTAGGGCCAGAAGTAGGGCCAGATGTAGGGCCAGAAGTAGGGCCAGATGTAGGGCCAGAAGTAGGGCCAGAAGTAGGGCCAGAAGTAGGGCCAGATGTAGTGACAGAAATAGGGCCAGAAGTAGGGCCAGAAGTAGGGCCAGAAGTAGGGCCACTGTATAGGGGTTAGGATGCCATTTGACTGATACTATTTACCACCGTTAACAGTCAGTGTGACATTTAAGCTGAAAACAAGACTTGACTTTACAGTCTATTTCCCTTCCTTCTAAGAAGCGTTCCACACAGTCATTCCAACAGTTCTAAATTCCAGCGACAGAAGGTAAATATTTAATTTCTAGAAGCGAGTTTCTGGAGGAGAAAGTGAAGGAAAATACATCCCGCAGTGCTGGCTGCTCAAGGCCCATTATTAATTTATAGACGTGAAACCCCACCAATGCCTTCTCTATCTGATATTATACATTTGAAAAGTGTGTGCCTCTTACAGAGGAGCTTATGAAGTGTAAATAATACGACTAGCCTAGCCTCCACTTCCTCTCCAACCCAGAGATAAAGCAACCACATGAATATGAATTGAGAAAAGGAGAAGGGGATATGGTAGGAGAGTCATGTGTATACTTTTTGGGCCATATGTTTGCTCAACCACTCCCAATCAATTGCTTTCCTGCAGGTTATTGTGTGCGTCCTAAATGGTGCCCTATTCCCTATATAGAGCACTACTTTTGACCAGGGCTCATAGGGTATAGGGTGCCATTTGGGACACTGGTTATTATCTGCATTCACTGAAAGCACAGATGTGTTTACATTTTTGTAAGGAGCAGAAAGAGGCAGAACACACACACACACACACATATATACATACATATACACGCACGCACGCACGCACGCACGCACGCACGCACGCACACACACACACACACACACACCTGCTGTTGAATCTGATGTGTTATCTGAATTAAATCTATAACATAACACCTGTCCATCTCCTCAACCAGCCAGTCCATCCATCTAACGCGGCAGCTCCTTTCTGCAGAACTCCAGTATGTCATACTGGATGCATTCCATCTGGGACTGATGGAGATATTGGTCATATCTTAGCTCGTCTCTATTGATTCATCACAGAGTTCAATACAGTGTTTTCATCCATGAAGATGTTGATCATCTCTCTCTCTCTCTCTCTGTCTCTCTCTCTCTCTCTCTCTCTCTCTCTCTCTCTCTCTCTCTCCCTCTCTCTCTCTCCCTCTCTCTCTCTCTCTCTCTCTCTCTCTCTCAATTCAATTCAATTCACTTTATTGGCATGACGTAACAATGTACATATTGCCAAAGCATATTTTGGATATTTACAATAGAAAAATACATTTAAAAAAATGAGAATCAAAATTGTCATGGGACAACAGTAACAACAATAACCAAGGGTCAAAATAACCATACATTCAACAATAACAATAAGCATACAGTAGAGTACATGTGCAGGTTGATTAGTCTGTCAGACACTGTCTCTCTCTCTCTCACTCTCTCACTCTCTCTCTCACTCTCTCTCTCACTCTCTCTCGCTCTCTCTCTCTCTCTCTCTCGCTCTCTCTCTCTCTCTCTCTCTCTCTCTCTCTCTCTCGCTCTCTCTCTCTTTCTCTCGCTCTCTCTCTCTTTCTCTCGCTCTCGCTCTCTCTCTTTTTCTCGCTCTCTTTTTCTCGCTTTCTTTTTCTCTCTTTCTCTCTTTCTCTCTCTCTTTCTCTCTCTCTCTCTCTCTCTCTCTCTCTCTCTCTCTCTCTCTCTCTCTCGCTCTCTCTCTCTCTCTCTCTCTCTCTCTTTCTCTCTCTCTCTCTCTCTCTTTCCCTCTCTCTCTCTCTCTCAATTCAATTCAATTTGCTTTATTGGCATAACGTAACAATGTACATATTGCCAAAGCTTATTTTGGATATTTACAATATATTTACAATCTCTCTCTCTCTCTCTTCCCTGTACCTAGATAGAAACCACATCACTAGAACTACCAGGGTCCATTTCCTCTTGGTCCTAATGATCTCTCCTCTCTGTGTGTGTCTGTCTCTCTCTCTCCCTGTGTATAGTGATGCAGAGGACTGGTTCTGTGAGTGCCCTCCTCTCTACTCTGGTCGGCTCTGCCAGTTCACAGCCTGTGAGTGGAGCCCCTGTGGTCACGGAGCCACCTGTATCCCCAAGTCCCACCAGGAAGCTGTGTGTCTCTGCCCTTACGGAAGACAGGGCCTGCTGTGTGATGATGGTAAGATATAGACACAATATGTTATACATAATATATAACATTATAGCTATGCATAATACATGCGTATCACAGGAGGCTGTTGAGGGGAGGACGGCTCATAATAATGGCTGGAACGGAGCTAATGGAATGGCATCAAACACAAGGAAACCATGGAAACCATATGTTTGATGTATTTGATATCATTCCACTGATTGCCGCTCCAGCCATTACCCCAAGCCCGTCCTCCCCAATTAAGGTGCCACCAACCTCCCGTGAAGCATATAAGGCATACAGTGTGACAGGGCCTGCTGTGTAGAGGAAGGTTAGACCCATACATACAGTACTCTAATACCCGTTTCACACTACTGAGCCGTGCCGAGCTGTACTGCACTGGCCTGGTTAGTCATTCACATTGACCGTTGTTGCTGGACACTTGTTCTTGTTTGAAAGGATGGCGTTTGATATGGCCAGCACGATAAGGATCATGTTGGCACAGATGTGTGTAAAGGATACAAAACTTCAGGGTATCTGACCTGGTTTCAAATAGTGTCTGTTTTCTTTCAAATATTTCAAATGAGCCTGATTGACCTGGCGTAGAGCAATGGGACCAATATAATAGTACCAAAAGTGCAAACCCCACCTAGCTGACACTCCAGGCAGGCTCAAATCAAACACTCAAAGTATGTGAAAGAAAACACATACTAGTTGAACCCATGTCTGCTCCACAGTCTCAGGGATCGGTTGAGAGGCAACAGTGGAGAGATGAAAGATAGTGAAGAACAGCAAGGAAGTAAAAGGGAGAAGTTAATGAAATGGAAATCCTGCTGGGGGAAAAAGCTTGTGTCTTCCTTTGCGAATGGATTTTCACATTAGGGTGATAATAATCAATAGCTTTACAAAGTGTATCTATCTACTCTGCTGGATGTTCCAGAGAGGCGGTGGAGCTCTGATAAGTTCTTAAAAGGATATTTTCTAAGTAGCTGGCTGGTTTAGTGCTTTGGTTTTCCAAGCAGTCACCTTCAATAAGGGTTAACCTACAGTCAAGGTATGCGTCCCAAATGGGACCCTATATAGTGCCCTACATTTTTATCCAGAGCAACTTATAGGAGCGACTAGGGTTAAGTGCCTTGCCCAAGGGCACATCGACAGATTTTTCACCTAGTCAGCTCGGGGATTCGAGCCAGCAACCTTTCAGCTACTGGCCCAACCTCTTAACCGCTAGGCTACCTGTCTCCCTACTTGGGCTTTGGTCATAAGGAGTGCACTATAAAGGGAAAAGGAGTGCACTATAAAGGGAAAAGGAGTGCACTATGAAGGGAAAAGGAGTGCACTATAAAGGGAATTTTGGGTGCAGTCACGGACTATGAATCCAGTAATGTGTCCAGTTAAGATGAACACAAATACAGTATGGCACTATGCTACACTTAGAAAAGAAGGGTTCCTAAACGGCTCTTCAGCTGTTCCCATAGGAAAACCTTTTTTGGTTTCAGGTAGAACCCTTTTGGGTTCCATGTAGAACCCTCTGTGGAAAGGTTTCTATATGAAACCCAAAAGGGTTCTTTCTACCTGGAACCAATCTCTGTAGTTTACCGACCTGGCAAAACTGTCCAATCTCTGTAGTTTACAGACCTGGCAACACTGTCCAATCTCTGTAGTTTACAGACCTGGCAACACTGTCCAATCTCTGTAGTTTACAGACCTGGCAACACTGTCCAAACTCTGTAGTTTACAGACCTGGCAACACTGTGTCCAATCTCTGTAGTTTACAGACCTGGAAACACTGTCCAATCTCTGTAGTTTACAGACCTGGCAACACTGTCCAATCTCTGTAGTTTACAGACCTGGCAACACTGTGTCCAATCTCTGTAGTTTACAGACCTGGCAACACTGTCCAATCTCTGTAGTTTACAGACCTGGCAACACTGTCCAATCTCTGTAGTTTACAGACCTGGCAACACTGTGTCCAATCTCTGTAGTTTACAGACCTGACAACACTGTGTCCAATCTCTGTAGTTTACAGACCTGGCAACACTGTGTCCAATCTCTGTAGTTTACAGACCTGGCAACACTGTGTCCAATCTCTGTAGTTTACAGACCTGGCAACACTGTGTCCAATCTCTGTAGTTTACAGACCTGGCAACACTGTGTCCAATCTCTGTAGTTTACAGACCTGGCAACACTGTGTCCAATCTCTGTAGTTTACAGACCTGGCAACACTGTGTCCAATCTCTGTAGTTTACAGACCTGGCAACACTGTCCAATCTCTGTAGTTTGAAGACCTGGCAACACTGTGTCCAATCTCTGTAGTTTAAATGAAATTGAAGGAAGAAAATGAAGGAAAGAATGTGGAGAATTCATTTTCCAAGAGCTAAATCTAACTTGGGTTGTCCCTGCCATCCCTGGCTGAACCTCTGGGTCAAATATAATGAACTGTAAAGTAAAACATAAGTTAGCCTTCTCCGAGCCAGAACGGACCATAGGGCAGGATCCTCTTTCTGTAGTGTGAGGCAGCTTGATGTACAAGTACATCCATTGGACAAGGCGCTGGTATAACAAACAGTAGTAGGAAATCATGTTCTGTTCCTCCAGTGTTAGAACTTTAATGTCCGCTGCCTTTCTGTCATTTATCTACGGAAAAATGGTCACGTTAATCAAACTAACATCCAACTAGATGCAAACATTACATTGTCATGAATATTGTGAAAATAGGGGGAAACAAAATGTTCTTATTCTGCTCTAATCTAATGAGGAGGCAGGTTGGTGGAGAGAGCCCTAATCTAATGAGGCAGCTTGGTGGAGAGAGCTCTAATCTAATGAGGAGGCGGCTTGGTGGAGAGAGCTCTAATCTAATGAGGAGGCCGTTTGGTGGAGAGAGCTCTAATCTAATGAGGCAGCTTGGTGGAGAGAGCCCTAATCTAATGAGGAGGCCGTTTGGTGGAGAGAGCTCTAATCTACTGAGGAGGCAGCTTGGTGGAGAGAGCTCTAATCTAATGAGGAGGCAGCTTGGTGGAGAGAGCTCTAATCTAATGAGGAGGCAGCTTGGTGGAGCGAGCCCTAATCTAATGAGGAGGCAGCTTGGTGGAGAGAGCCCTAATCTAATGAGGATGCAGCTTGGTGGAGAGAGCCCTAATCTAATGAGGAGGCAGCTTGGTGGAGAGAGCCCTAATCTAATGAGGAGGCAGCTTGGTGGAGAGAGCCCTAATCTAATGAGGAGGCAGCTTGGTGGAGAGAGCCCTAATCTAATGAGGAGGCAGCTTGGTGGAGAGAGCTCTAATCTAATGAGGAGGCAGCTTGGTGGAGAGAGCCCTAATCTAATGAGGAGGCAGCTTGGTGGAGAGAGCCCTAATCTAATGAGGAGGCAGCTTGGTGGAGAGAGCCCTAATCTAATGAGGAGGCAGCTTGGTGGAGAGAGCTCTAATCACACTCTTTATCTCTCTCTCTGACACACACACACAAACACACACACAAACACACACACACAAACAAACACACACACAAACACACAGTCTGAGCTGAGTGCCCTGATGTCAAATAGAGTCCTCTAATCATAGTGTGTCACATTGAGAGTGGCTGACATTTGAATTTAAATCCTGACACCCTCAGATAACATCACCGTCAATATATAGGGGCCCTGGTTTAAAGTAGACCACTAAATAGGGAGTAAGGTTCCATTTGGGACGTAGTCAGCGTTTTCCTCGTGTTTCGTTTGGACGTGCAGCTACTTACTCCAATGGTTACGCTAACTCTTTACATACATGTTGTTATAGATACAGAGTGGGTAGGAAGGTATGTCAACATACATCTTTTGACATTTTAAGAAAACAAGAATGAAGGATTTTCAGTTCAGAAAGATCATTTAGAGAAAGTATGATTTTGCTGTGTTTACTGTATTTGCTATTACAGTACCGTACTGTTCAGTCTGTTTGTTCACCCTGTGGAATATTGAAGGGTTTGTGGAGTTCAAGGTTAGCTACTGAGAGAAGGGAAAACAGTAGGAAACAGTATGGATGTGTGGTGGATGCAATACCCTTTAGAAAAACATAAACAATATGGATTTTCTACACTGAGTCTACAAAACATTAAGAATACCTTCCTAATATTGAGTTGCACCCACACCTTTTGCCCTCAGAACAGCCTCAATTCGTCGTGGCATGGACTCTACAAGGTGTCAAAAGCGTTCCATAGGGATGCTGGTCCATGTTGGCTCCAATGCTTCCCACAGCTGTGTCAAGTTGACTGGATGTCCTTTGGGTGGTGGGCCATTCTTGATACACACGAGAAACTGTGTGAAAAACCCAGCTGCGTTGCAGTTCTTTACATAAACCAGTGCGCCTGGCACCTACTACTATACCCCGTTTAAAAGGCACTTCAATATGTTGTTTTGCCCATTCACCCTCTGAATGGCACAAATACACAATCCATGTCTCAATTGTCTCAAGGTTTAAAAATCCTTCTTTAACCTGTCTCCTCCCCTTCATCTACACTGATTGAAGTGGATTTAACAAGTGACATCAATAAGGGATCATAGCTTTCACCTGGATTCACCTGGTCAGTCTATGTCATGGAAAGAGCAGGTGTTCTTAATGTTTTGTCCACTCAGTGTCTTTTTCTCTTGGAAATATGGGTTTTATTTTCCCCGACTTGTATCACCACCACCTGGGTGATAGAACATCCTTTATGCCCTCACCACCACCTGGGTGATAGAACGTCCTTTATTCCCTCACCACCACCTGGGTGATAGAACGACCTTCATGTCCTCATCACCTCCTGGGTGATAGAACGACCTTTATTCCCTCACCACTACCTGGGTGATAGAACGTCCTTTATGTCCTTATCACCACCTGGGTGATAGAACGACCTTCATGTCCTCATCACCTCCTGGGTGATAGAATGACCTTCATGTCCTCATCACCTCCTGGGTGATAGAACGTCCTTTATTCCCTCACCACCACCTGGGTGATAGAACATCCTTTATTCCCTCACCACTACCTGGGTGATAGAACACCCTTTATGCCCTCACCACCACCTGGGTGATAGAACATCCTTTATGCCCTCACTACCACCTGGGTGATAGAACATCCTTTATGTCCTCATCACCTCCTGGGTGATAGAACGTCCTTTATTCCCCCACCACCACCTGGGTGATAGAACGACCTTCATGTCCTCATCACCTCCTGGGTGATAGAACGTCTTTTATGCCCTCACCACCACCTGGGTGATAGAACGTCCTTTATGCCCTCACCACCACCTGGGTGATAGAATGTATTTTATGCCCTCACCACCACCTGGGTGATAGAACATCCTTTATGCCCTCACCACCACCTGGGTGATAGAACATCCTTTATGCCCTCACCACCACCTGGGTGATAGAACATCCTTTATTCCCCCACCACCACATGGGTGATAGAACATCCTTTATGCCCTCACCACCACCTGGGTGATAGAACATCCTTTATGCCCTCACCACCACCTGGGTGATAGAACATCCTTTATGCCCTCACCACCACCTGGGTGATAGAACATATTTTATTCCCTCACCACCACCTGGGTGATAGAACGTCCTTTATGTCCTCATCACCTCCTGGGTGATAGAACGTCTTTTATGCCCTCACCACCACCTGGGTGATAGAACGTCTTTTATGCCCTCACCACCACCTGGGTGATAGAACATCCTTTATGCCCTCACACCACCTGGGTGATAGAACATCCTTTATGCCCTCACCACCACCTGGGTGATAGAACATCCTTTATTCCCCCACCACCACATGGGTGATAGAACATCCTTTATGCCCTCACCACCACCTGGGTGATAGAACATCCTTTATGCCCTCACCACCACCTGGGTGATAGAACATCCTTTATGCCCTCACCACCACCTGGGTGATAGAACATCCTTTATGCCCTCACCACCACCTGGGTGATAGAACGTCCTTTATTCCGTCAAACCTGTCATAGAAGGTCCATGAAGGTCAATACGCATCTCATGGTTAATGAACAGCAGGGTTGGGGTCAGTTCCTTTTACCTTCAGTCAATTCAGGAAGCAAACTGAAATTCCAATGTTCATCATTGCTTTTCAATGAGTAGAATTGGATTTAGAATTTCAGTATACTTCCTGAATCAACTGAATTGAAATGGAATTGATCCCAAGCCAGATAAACAGTGAGAATAATGTGTGTCGGTCCTAAACTCAAAAGAGTTTAAACAGACTGATTATTCCCCAAATGATTTGCATAACTGATGAAACCCAAAGAGGCCACCCTCTCTCTACTGTGTCTGTAACCCCTTATATCACTGAGTTGTGCCACAGCTGTTCTGGTGTTCTGTCCATGCTTAGAAAGACGTACCTCTGCACTACGACATAAATCAAGCCTGGTCCCTGATCTAGTTATGCATGTCTTGCCAACTCTGTCATTGTCATGTCTTGTCATTCAATAGGAGTTAGCAACACAGTGCAAACTGATCTGGGACCTGGCGATCACATATATAACAGCAGAGATAATACTAAACTTCCGGTCTTACAGCTCAAACTGATCTGGGACCTGGCTATCACATATATAACAGCAGAGATAATACTAAACTTCCGGTCTTACAACTCAAACTGATCTGGGACCTGGCTATCACATATATAACAGCAGAGATAATACTAAACTTCCGGTCTTACAGCTCAAACTGATCTGGGACCTGGTAATCACATTTATAACAGCAGAGATGGTACTAAACGTCCTGTCTTACAGCTCAAACTGATCTGGGACCTGGTAATCACATTTATAACAGCAGAGATAATACTAAACTTCCTGTCTTACAGCTCAAACTGATCTGGGACCTGGCTATCACATATATAACAGCAGAGATGGTACTAAACTTCCTGTCTTACAGCTCAAACTGATCTGGGACCTGGCGATCACATATATAACAGCAGAGATAATACTAAACCTCCTGTCTTACTTATTCTCTTCATGATGCTGTGCTGTATGTCATTTCTGGAAGGATTAGATTGCAGTGTTATTTTTTGGCTTGTTGTAGGAAATATTTTCCCACAGTTGTGGGTGGATTCAGTAGGCTACACACAGTTCAAATAAATCTGCAGGCCTCAATCTCAAATGAATGGGAATGATTATTCATTTATTTTATTTTCATTTGGGAATCCGACCTCTTCATTTACTTGAAATAGGCATCTGTTTTCTCTGCCTAGAAGCAATGTTGTGTATTTTCCCCATTGCTAGCTTTGATTGAATGGCAGCCAGCCATGTCAGCCAAGGTCTTATAATGTGTTAGACATTCATTCCCACGTGGAGAGGAGAACACCATATAAACTTCTACTGTACTTGGTGGAAATAGTTCTTGTTGTATCTCCCAGAGCTTCTGGTATGTGGTCTATTGTAGTGTATAATAATCCAGTACTCCTAGCTACAGGAGTTAGGACCAGACTACATGAGGTGAACTCAGAAACTCAGAATAACAACAGCAGGCTTTATGGTGTCTATTGATTTGTGTTGTTCAAACCGTCGGTTTACAACAAATATAATAACACAAGCTACTCCCAATAAGTCAGCCTTAAGGCTTCCTGTATCAGTATAGATTGGGTGGGAGCAGGGTAAGGGTCGGTAGGTTATATTTTTAATGGTTGTGGGTGCATCCCAAATGGCACCCTATTTCTTACATAATGCACTTCCTGATGGATCTGGTCAAAAGTAGTGCACTATTTAGGGGATAGAGTGCCATTTTGGACGTAGCACCACCATGTTCAGTTCATACCGACGGAGCGTGAGGAAAGATGTGGAATGCTTGAGGCACCTAGAGAGAAGAGACCAATCACTACTCTCAGCGCTATCACACAGATGTAACATAACATAGCGGGCGCAAAAAGACGCCTGAGTGGAGTTCCCAAATCTGGTTTCAGAAGAAAGAGAAGCTACTGTCGGTTGAATTAGCTGTATTTCTAAAAAACGGATGCATCCGGTTACTGTAAAACCCCGCTTAGGGTACACAGGATGTCAGGGAAAACACAGAACACCAAGATCTTCCACAACCGCTGAACCTGTCAATAGGGGGTCATGCCTGGGCTCCACCTACCGTTGTTGAACCTGTCGATAGGGGGTCACGCCTGGGCTCCACCTACCGTTGTTGAACCTGTCGATAGGGGGTCATGCCTGGGCTCCACCTACCGTTGTTGAACCTGTCGATAGGGGGTTATGCCTGGGCTCCACCTACTGTTGTTGAACCTGTCGATAGGGGGTCACGCCTGGGCTCCACCTACCGTTGTTGAACCTGTCGATAGGGGGTCACGCCTGGGCTCCACCTACCGTTGTTGAACCTGTCGATAGGGGGTTATGCCTGGGCTCCACCTACCGTTGTTGAACCTGTCGATAGGGGGTCACGCCTGGGCTCCACCTACCGTTGTTGAACCTGTCGATAGGGGGTCACGCCTGGGCTCCACCTACCGTTGTTGAACCTGTCGATAGGAGGTTATGCCTGGGCTCCACCTACCGTTGTTGAACCTGTCGATAGGGGGTTATGCCTGGGCTCCACCTACCGTTGTTGAACCTGTCGATAGGGGGTCACGCCTGGGCTCCACCTACCGTTGTTGAACCTGTCGATAGGGGGTCACGCCTGGGCTCCACCTACCGTTGTTGAACCTGTCGATAGGAGGTTATGCCTGGGCTCCACCTACTGTTGTTGAACCTGTCAATAGGGGGTCATGCCTGGGCTCCACCTACCGTTGTTGAACCTGTCGATAGGGGGTTATGCCTGGGCTCCACCTACCGTTGTTGAACCTGTCGATAGGGGGTCACGCCTGGGCTCCACCTACCGTTGTTGAACCTGTCGATAGGGGGTCACGCCTGGGCTCCACCTACCGTTGTTGAACCTGTCGATAGGAGGTTATGCCTGGGCTCCACCTACTGTTGTTGAACCTGTCAATAGGGGGTCACGCCTGGGCTCCACCTACCGTTGTTGAACCTGTCGATAGGAGGTTATGCCTGGGCTCCACCTACTGTTGTTGAACCTGTCGATAGGAGGTTATGCCTGGGCTCCACCTACCGTTGTTGAACCTGTCGATAGGAGGTTACGCCTGGGCTCCACCTACCGTTGTTGAACCTGTCGATAGGGGGTTATGCCTGGGCTCCACCTACTGTTGTTGAACCTGTCGATAGGAGGTTATGCCTGGGCTCCACCTACCGTTGTTGAACCTGTCGATAGGGGGTTATGCCTGGGCTCCACCTACTGTTGTTGAACCTGTCGATAGGAGGTTATGCCTGGGCTCCACCTACCGTTGTTGAACCTGTCGATAGGAGGTTATGCCTGGGCTCCACCTACCGTTGTTGAACCTGTCGATAGGAGGTTATGCCTGGGCTCCACCTACCGTTGTTGAACCTGTCGATAGGGGGTTATGCCTGGGCTCCACCTACTGTTGTTGAACCTGTCGATAGGAGGTTATGCCTGGGCTCCACCTACCGTTGTTGAACCTGTCGATAGGAGGTTACGCCTGGGCTCCACCTACCGTTGTTGAACCTGTCGATAGGGGGTTATGCCTGGGCTCCACCTACTGTTGTTGAACCTGTCGATAGGAGGTTATGCCTGGGCTCCACCTACCGTTGTTGAACCTGTCGATAGGGGGTTATGCCTGGGCTCCACCTACCGTTGTTGAACCTGTCGATAGGAGGTTATGCCTGGGCTCCACCTACCGTTGTTGAACCTGTCGATAGGAGGTTATGCCTGGGCTCCACCTACTGTTGTTGAACCTGTCGATAGGAGGTTATGCCTGGGCTCCACCTACTGTTGTTGAACCTGTCGATAGGAGGTTATGCCTGGGCTCCACCTACTGTTGTTGAACCTGTCGATAGGGGGTCACGCCTGGGCTCCACCTACCGTTGTTGAACCTGTCGATAGGAGGTTATGCCTGGGCTCCACCTACTGTTGTTGAACCTGTCGATAGGGGGTCACGCCTGGGCTCCACCTACTGTTGTTGAACCTGTCGATAGGGGGTCACGCCTGGGCTCCACCTACCGTTGTTGAACCTGTCAATAGGGGGTCACGCCTGGGCTCCACCTACTGTTGTTGAACCTGTCGATAGGAGGTTATGCCTGGGCTCCACCTACTGTTGTTGAACCTGTCGATAGGGGGTCACGCCTGGGCTCCACCTACTGTTGTTGAACCTGTCGATAGGGGGTCACGCCTGGGCTCCACCTACCGTTGTTGAACCTGTCGATAGGAGGTTATGCCTGGGCTCCACCTACTGTTGTTGAACCTGTCGATAGGGGGTCACGCCTGGGCTCCACCTACTGTTGTTGAACCTGTCGATAGGGGGTCACGCCTGGGCTCCACCTACCGTTGTTGAACCTGTCAATAGGGGGTCACGCCTGGGCTCCACCTACTGTTGTTGAACCTGTCGATAGGAGGTTATGCCTGGGCTCCACCTACTGTTGTTGAACCTGTCGATAGGGGGTCACGCCTGGGCTCCACCTACTGTTGTTGAACCTGTCGATAGGGGGTCACGCCTGGGCTCCACCTACCGTTGTTGAACCTGTCAATAGGGGGTCACGCCTGGGCTCCACCTACCGTTGTTGAACCTGTAAATAGGGGTCACGCCTGGGCTCCACCTACTGTTGTTGAACCTGTCGATAGGGGGTCACGCCTGGGCTCCACCTACCGTTGTTGAACCTGTCGATAGGGGGTCACGCCTGGGCTCCACCTACCGTTGCTGAACCTGTCGATAGGAGGTTATGCCTGGGCTCCACCTACCGTTGTTGAACCTGTCGATAGGGGGTCACGCCTGGGCTCCACCTACCGTTGTTGAACCTGTCGATAGGAGGTTATGCCTGGGCTCCACCTACCGTTGCTGAACCTGTCGATAGGAGGTTATGCCTGGGCTCCACCTACCGTTGTTGAACCTGTCGATAGGGGGTCACGCCTGGGCTCCACCTACCGTTGCTGAACCTGTCGATAGGAGGTTATGCCTGGGCTCCACCTACCGTTGTTGAACCTGTCGATAGGGGGTCACGCCTGGGCTCCACCTACCGTTGTTGAACCTGTCGATAGGGGGTCACGCCTGGGCTCCACCTACCGTTGCTGAACCTGTCGATAGGAGGTTATGCCTGGGCTCCACCTACCGTTGCTGAACCTGTCGATAGGAGGTTATGCCTGGGCTCCACCTACCGTTGTTGAACCTGTCGATAGGAGGTTATGCCTGGGCTCCACCTACCGTTGCTGAACCTGTCGATAAGAGGTTATGCCTGGGCTCCACCTACCGTTGCTGAACCTGTCGATAGGGGGTCACGCCTGGGCTCCACCTACCGCCGTTGAACCTGTCGATAGGGGTCACGCCTGGGCTCCACCTACCGTTGTTGAACCTGTCGATAGGGGGTCACGCCTGGGCTCCACCTACCGTTGTTGAACCTGTCGATAGGAGGTTATGCCTGGGCTCCACCTACCGTTGTTGAACCTGTCGATAGGAGGTTATGCCTGGGCTCCATCTACCGTTGTTGAACCTGTCGATAGGAGGTTATGCCTGGGCTCCACCTACCGTTGCTGAACCTGTCGATAGGAGGTTATGCCTGGGCTCCACCTACCGTTGTTGAACCTGTCGATAGGAGGTTATGCCTGGGCTCCACCTACCGTTGTTGAACCTGTCAATAGGGGGTCACGCCTGGGCTCCACCTACCGTTGTTGAACCTGTCGATAGGGGGTCACGCCTGGGCTCCACCTACCGTTGTTGAACCTGTCGATAGGGGGTCACGCCTGGGCTCCACCTACCGTTGTTGAACCTGTCGATAGGAGGTTATGCCTGGGCTCCACCTACCGTTGCTGAACCTGTCGATAGGGGGTCACGCCTGGGCTCCACCTACCGTTGTTGAACCTGTCGATAGGAGGTTATGCCTGGGCTCCACCTACCGTTGCTGAACCTGTCGATAAGAGGTTATGCCTGGGCTCCACCTACCGTTGCTGAACCTGTCGATAGGAGGTTATGCCTGGGCTCCACCTACCGTTGTTGAACCTGTCGATAGGAGGTTATGCCTGGGCTCCACCTACCGTTGTTGAACCTGTCGATAGGGGGTTATGCCTGGGCTCCACCTACCGTTGTTGAACCTGTCGATAGGGGGTCACGCCTGGGCTCCACCTACCGTTGTTGAACCTGTCGATAGGGGGTCACGCCTGGGCTCCACCTACCGTTGTTGAACCTGTCGATAGGAGGTTATGCCTGGGCTCCACCTACTGTTGTTGAACCTGTCGATAGGGGGTCACGCCTGGGCTCCACCTACCGTTGTTGAACCTGTCGATAGGGGGTTATGCCTGGGCTCCACCTACCGTTGTTGAACCTGTCGATAGGGGGTCACGCCTGGGCTCCACCTACCGTTGTTGAACCTGTCGATAGGGGGTCACGCCTGGGCTCCACCTACCGTTGTTGAACCTGTCGATAGGAGGTTATGCCTGGGCTCCACCTACTGTTGTTGAACCTGTCAATAGGGGGTCACGCCTGGGCTCCACCTACCGTTGTTGAACCTGTCGATAGGAGGTTATGCCTGGGCTCCACCTACTGTTGTTGAACCTGTCGATAGGAGGTTATGCCTGGGCTCCACCTACCGTTGTTGAACCTGTCGATAGGAGGTTACGCCTGGGCTCCACCTACCGTTGTTGAACCTGTCGATAGGGGGTTATGCCTGGGCTCCACCTACTGTTGTTGAACCTGTCGATAGGAGGTTATGCCTGGGCTCCACCTACCGTTGTTGAACCTGTCGATAGGGGGTTATGCCTGGGCTCCACCTACTGTTGTTGAACCTGTCGATAGGAGGTTATGCCTGGGCTCCACCTACCGTTGTTGAACCTGTCGATAGGAGGTTATGCCTGGGCTCCACCTACCGTTGTTGAACCTGTCGATAGGAGGTTATGCCTGGGCTCCACCTACCGTTGTTGAACCTGTCGATAGGGGGTTATGCCTGGGCTCCACCTACTGTTGTTGAACCTGTCGATAGGAGGTTATGCCTGGGCTCCACCTACCGTTGTTGAACCTGTCGATAGGAGGTTACGCCTGGGCTCCACCTACCGTTGTTGAACCTGTCGATAGGGGGTTATGCCTGGGCTCCACCTACTGTTGTTGAACCTGTCGATAGGAGGTTATGCCTGGGCTCCACCTACCGTTGTTGAACCTGTCGATAGGGGGTTATGCCTGGGCTCCACCTACCGTTGTTGAACCTGTCGATAGGAGGTTATGCCTGGGCTCCACCTACCGTTGTTGAACCTGTCGATAGGAGGTTATGCCTGGGCTCCACCTACTGTTGTTGAACCTGTCGATAGGAGGTTATGCCTGGGCTCCACCTACTGTTGTTGAACCTGTCGATAGGAGGTTATGCCTGGGCTCCACCTACTGTTGTTGAACCTGTCGATAGGGGGTCACGCCTGGGCTCCACCTACCGTTGTTGAACCTGTCGATAGGAGGTTATGCCTGGGCTCCACCTACTGTTGTTGAACCTGTCGATAGGGGGTCACGCCTGGGCTCCACCTACTGTTGTTGAACCTGTCGATAGGGGGTCACGCCTGGGCTCCACCTACCGTTGTTGAACCTGTCAATAGGGGGTCACGCCTGGGCTCCACCTACTGTTGTTGAACCTGTCGATAGGAGGTTATGCCTGGGCTCCACCTACTGTTGTTGAACCTGTCGATAGGGGGTCACGCCTGGGCTCCACCTACTGTTGTTGAACCTGTCGATAGGGGGTCACGCCTGGGCTCCACCTACCGTTGTTGAACCTGTCGATAGGAGGTTATGCCTGGGCTCCACCTACTGTTGTTGAACCTGTCGATAGGGGGTCACGCCTGGGCTCCACCTACTGTTGTTGAACCTGTCGATAGGGGGTCACGCCTGGGCTCCACCTACCGTTGTTGAACCTGTCAATAGGGGGTCACGCCTGGGCTCCACCTACTGTTGTTGAACCTGTCGATAGGAGGTTATGCCTGGGCTCCACCTACTGTTGTTGAACCTGTCGATAGGGGGTCACGCCTGGGCTCCACCTACTGTTGTTGAACCTGTCGATAGGGGGTCACGCCTGGGCTCCACCTACCGTTGTTGAACCTGTCAATAGGGGGTCACGCCTGGGCTCCACCTACCGTTGTTGAACCTGTAAATAGGGGTCACGCCTGGGCTCCACCTACTGTTGTTGAACCTGTCGATAGGGGGTCACGCCTGGGCTCCACCTACCGTTGTTGAACCTGTCGATAGGGGGTCACGCCTGGGCTCCACCTACCGTTGCTGAACCTGTCGATAGGAGGTTATGCCTGGGCTCCACCTACCGTTGTTGAACCTGTCGATAGGGGGTCACGCCTGGGCTCCACCTACCGTTGTTGAACCTGTCGATAGGAGGTTATGCCTGGGCTCCACCTACCGTTGCTGAACCTGTCGATAGGAGGTTATGCCTGGGCTCCACCTACCGTTGTTGAACCTGTCGATAGGGGGTCACGCCTGGGCTCCACCTACCGTTGCTGAACCTGTCGATAGGAGGTTATGCCTGGGCTCCACCTACCGTTGTTGAACCTGTCGATAGGGGGTCACGCCTGGGCTCCACCTACCGTTGTTGAACCTGTCGATAGGGGGTCACGCCTGGGCTCCACCTACCGTTGCTGAACCTGTCGATAGGAGGTTATGCCTGGGCTCCACCTACCGTTGCTGAACCTGTCGATAGGAGGTTATGCCTGGGCTCCACCTACCGTTGTTGAACCTGTCGATAGGAGGTTATGCCTGGGCTCCACCTACCGTTGCTGAACCTGTCGATAAGAGGTTATGCCTGGGCTCCACCTACCGTTGCTGAACCTGTCGATAGGGGGTCACGCCTGGGCTCCACCTACCGCCGTTGAACCTGTCGATAGGGGTCACGCCTGGGCTCCACCTACCGTTGTTGAACCTGTCGATAGGGGGTCACGCCTGGGCTCCACCTACCGTTGTTGAACCTGTCGATAGGAGGTTATGCCTGGGCTCCACCTACCGTTGTTGAACCTGTCGATAGGAGGTTATGCCTGGGCTCCACCTACCGTTGTTGAACCTGTCGATAGGAGGTTATGCCTGGGCTCCACCTACCGTTGCTGAACCTGTCGATAGGAGGTTATGCCTGGGCTCCACCTACCGTTGTTGAACCTGTCGATAGGAGGTTATGCCTGGGCTCCACCTACCGTTGTTGAACCTGTCAATAGGGGGTCACGCCTGGGCTCCACCTACCGTTGTTGAACCTGTCGATAGGGGGTCACGCCTGGGCTCCACCTACCGTTGTTGAACCTGTCGATAGGGGGTCACGCCTGGGCTCCACCTACCGTTGTTGAACCTGTCGATAGGAGGTTATGCCTGGGCTCCACCTACCGTTGCTGAACCTGTCGATAGGGGGTCACGCCTGGGCTCCACCTACCGTTGTTGAACCTGTCGATAGGAGGTTATGCCTGGGCTCCACCTACCGTTGCTGAACCTGTCGATAAGAGGTTATGCCTGGGCTCCACCTACCGTTGCTGAACCTGTCGATAGGAGGTTATGCCTGGGCTCCACCTACCGTTGTTGAACCTGTCGATAGGAGGTTATGCCTGGGCTCCACCTACCGTTGTTGAACCTGTCGATAGGAGGTTATGCCTGGGCTCCACCTACCGTTGTTGAACCTGTCGATAGGAGGTCACGCCTGGGCTCCACCTACCGTTGTTGAACCTGTCGATAGGGGGTCACGCCTGGGCTCCACCTACCGTTGTTGAACCTGTCAATAGGGGGTCACGCCTGGGCTCCACCTACCGTTGTTGAACCTGTCGATAGGGGGTCACGCCTGGGCTCCACCTACCGTTGTTGAACCTGTTGATAGGAGGTTATGCCTGGGCTCCACCTACCGTTGCTGAACCTGTCGATAGGAGGTTATGCCTGGGCTCCACCTACCGTTGTTGAACCTGTCGATAGGGGGTCACGCCTGGGCTCCACCTACCGTTGTTGAACCTGTCGATAGGGGGTCACGCCTGGGCTCCACCTACCGTTGTTGAACCTGTCGATAGGGGGTCACGCCTGGGCTCCACCTACCGTTGTTGAACCTGTTGATAGGAGGTTATGCCTGGGCTCCACCTACCGTTGTTGAACCTGTCAATAGGAGGTTATGCCTGGGCTCCACCTACCGTTGTTGAACCTGTCAATAGGAGGTTATGCCTGGGCTCCACCTACTGTTGTTGAACCTGTCGATAGGAGGTTATGCCTGGGCTCCACCTACCGTTGTTGAACCTGTCGATAGGAGGTTATGCCTGGGCTCCACCTACTGTTGTTGAACCTGTCGATAGGAGGTTATGCCTGGGCTCCACCTACCGTTGTTGAACCTGTCGATAGGAGGTTATGCCTGGGCTCCACCTACCGTTGTTGAACCTGTCGATAGGGGGTCACGCCTGGGCTCCACCTACCGTTGTTGAACCTGTCGATAGGAGGTTATGCCTGGGCTCCACCTACCGTTGTTGAACCTGTCGATAGGAGGTTATGCCTGGGCTCCACCTACCGTTGTTGAACCTGTCGATAGGAGGTTATGCCTGGGCTCCACCTACCGTTGTTGAACCTGTCGATAGGAGGTTATGCCTGGGCTCCACCTACCGTTGTTGAACCTGTCGATAGGAGGTTATGCCTGGGCTCCACCTACCGTTGTTGAACCTGTCGATAGGGGGTCACGCCTGGGCTCCACCTACCGTTGTTGAACCTGTCAATAGGGGGTCACGCATGGGCTCCACCTACCGTTGTTGAACCTGTCAATAGGGGGTCACGCCTGGGCTCCACCTACCGTTGTTGAACCTGTCGATAGGGGGTCACGCCTGGGCTCCACCTACCGTTGTTGAACCTGTCGATAGGAGGTTATGCCTGGGCTCCACCTACCGTTGTTGAACCTGTCGATAGGGGGTCACGCCTGGGCTCCACCTACCGTTGTTGAACCTGTCGATAGGGGGTCACGCCTGGGCTCCACCTACCGTTGTTGAACCTGTCGATAGGGGGTCACGCCTGGGCTCCACCTACCGTTGTTGAACCTGTCGATAGGGGGTCACGCCTGGGCTCCACCTACCGTTGTTGAACCTGTCGATAGGGGGTCACGCCTGGGCTCCACCTACCGTTGTTGAACCTGTCAATAGGGGGTCACGCCTGGGCTCCACCTACAGTACAACCTTTTGTGCTTGTTTATGATATTTGATGGAGGAGGGGATTTGTACCCGGTGGATACCTCACTATCCTTTGTCAAATGTAGTGTATAGTGCCCTGATCCCCAAGACTATTTTGTCCTAGAAATAGCAATGTATATGACCCTTGACAAGAAGCTCAACAGGAATTCATGCTCATATCAGCTCTCCCTGCAAATAACCACAAAGAGGAGGAGGAGGAGGAGGAACAGGAAGAGAGGGAAGCTGCATTGCACTCAGAGAGCAGAGGTAAAAACATGCTGCATGCCACTGAGGGAGCATCCACAGACAATCAGTTGAAACTGACTATAGAAACTCAGATTGAGCTGTTGCTATAAAGCCATGAAGCAGCCGTTCAATAAACACTGTGGAAATACAAACCCAGACTTAACAATAAACACTGTGGAAATACAAACCCAGACTTAACAATAACACTGTGGAAATACAAACCAATATAGAAACCAAATACAAAACCAGACTTAACAGTAAACACTGTGGAAATACAAACCCAGACTTAACAATAACACTGTGGAAATACAAACCAATATAGAAACCAAATACAAAACCAGACTTAACAATAACACTGTGGAAATACAAAACCAATATAGAAACCAAATACAAAACCAGACTTAACAATAACACTGTGGAAATACAAACCCAGACTTAACAATAACACTGTGGAAATACAAACCAATATAGAAACCAAATACAAACCAGACATAACAATAACACTGTGGAAATACAAACCCAGACATAACAATAACACTGTGGAAATACAAACCAATATAGAAACCAAATACAAACCAGACATAACAATAACACTGTGGAAATACAAACCAATATAGAAACCAACTACAAAACCAGACTTAACAATAACAACAGATTTTTTTCCTACATAACAGGCATCAATAATTCACTAGCCAAACAGAGGAGCACCGACCAGTCACAGAGGGGAGCTCTGTAAAGGACGGCACGCTGCTTGATTAGCGATTACAGCTTCCTCCTGAAGCGTCTTACCAGTTGGCGCCAAGTGAAAAAGCTAACTATTCACTGACGTAAGTGGAGACACCTCAGACTGAGGAATACGTTTCACAAATCCCCATGTTAGAACAGCTGTAGTGCAGAGTTAAGGGAATAGACTACCATTTGGGATGCAGACATTGTATGTAGACATGGAGGGCTAGAAGGGCTGAGGGGAAGGAAAGAGACAAAGAAAGAGAGAAGCAAATCATGAGAAAGAGAGAAAGAAAGAGAGAATATGCAAGTTACAATATATTTGCTGAGATGTAGAGCCTAATGTTGTGTGCATGACCAGGGTCTGATTGGTGTGCCGAGATATGCCTCAGATGTTTACTTGATTCTGGGGAGGGAGGGGAGAGAGAGAGGAGGGAGAGAGAGGGGGGAGAGAGAGGAGGGAGAGAGAGAGAGAGAGAGAGGAGGGAGAGAGAGGGGGGAGAGAGAGAGAGGAGGGAGAGAGAGAGAGAGAGAGAGAGAGAGAGAGAGAGAGAGAGAGAGAGAGAGAGAGAGAGGAGGGAGAGAGGATATTCCCATTAAGTCTCTCCCTGGTGTAAAATCCAGTGAATCAGTGGTCAGTGCTAAAATGGAAAGAGAACACGGGAGAAAGAGACAGGCAGCATTATTGAATCAACTATGCGTTTAGAACTAGTAAGCTGTTGATTGTAATTGATAATCACTGGGATTAGTTATTGTCCCCCTAGCTACCAGCAGTGAACATTATGTAGGGTATTTGAAATGTTGCTCGCCTGCCAAGAACCTTTGTTAGCAGCGACTAATGAAAAGAAAATGGGGATGGGGAAAAGGCAGTATTCTAAAACAGGCCATCATCCTTATATCATTGTGAGTTGGTGGTACGGCATGGTGTCTGTGGTACGGCATGGTGAATCAACAGTGCCGTCTTGTGGCAGCTGCTAGTACTGCTGATGCTGGTGACGTGTTGGAAACGAAAAAATCAAAGACATTTATGGAATAGTGGTGTTAAGATTGATGTAGTAAGAGTTGTATATAGATATATGGTGATACAGAGATACATTGGTTCTGGGTGTAACACACAGTGTGGTGTGTAATATTTCAGCTACTGTACACTTCTATTTCATCCAGCTCTATAGTGTTTCATGTCCATAGGACTAAGATATGTAGGCTACTGTCAGTTATCCTCACTAGAGTTTCCTATTCTATTCTATTCTATACTGTCAGTTATCCTCACTGGGGCTTCTAGTCTATTCTATTCTATACTGTCAGTTATCCTCACTGGGGCTTCTATTCAATTCTATACTGTCAGTTATCCTCACTGGGGCTTCTAGTCTATTCTATTCTATACTGTCAGTTATCCTCACTGGGGCTTCTAGTCTATTCTATTCTATACTGTCAGTTATCCTCACTGGGGCTTCTAGTCTATTCTATTCTATACTGTCAGTTATCCTTACCAGGTCTTCCTAGTCTATTCTATACTGTCAATTATCCTCACTGGGGTTTCCTAGTCTGTTCTAGTCTGTTCTATTCTTCTACCATGTGCCATTATGTTAGATTACTCTTTATCGGTGAGCAATTGTAATGTTGTCGCATTTCTGCCTCATATTTTTTGGTGAGCAACAGAACTGTATGTCCCTTGATGGTGAGCAACATAACTATATGTTCCTTGATGGTGAGTAACAGAACTATATGTTCCTTGATGGTGAGTAACAGAACTATATGTTCCTTGATGGTGAGCAACAGAACTATATGTTCCTTGATGGTGAGTAACAGAACTGTATGTCCCTTGATGGTGAGTAACAGAACTATATGTTCCTTGATGGTGAGTAACAGAACTATATGTTCCTTGATGGTGAGTAACAGAACTATATGTTCCTTGATGGTGAGCAACAGAACTATATGTTCCTTGATGGTGAGTAACAGAACTATATGTCCCTTGATGGTAAGCAACATAACTATATGTTCCTTGATGGTGAGTAACAGAACTATATGTCCCTTGATGGTGAGTAACAGAACTATATGTTCCTTGATGGTGAGTAACAGAACTGTATGTCCCTTGATGGTGAGTAACAGAACTATATGTTCCTTGATGGTGAGCAACAGAACTATATGTCCCTTGATGGTGAGTAACAGAACTATATGTTCCTTGATGGTGAGTAACAGAACTATTTGTTACTTGATGGTGAGTAACAGAACTGTATGTCCCTTGATGGTGAGTAACAGAACTGTATGTCCTTTGATGGTGAGTAACAGAACTATATGTTCCTTGATGGTGAGCAACAGAACTATATGTTTGTTGATGGTGAGTAACAGAACAATATTTGTCTTGATGGTGAGTAACAGAACAATATTTGTCTTGATGGTGAGTAACAGAACAATATTTGTCTTGATGGTGAGTAACAGAACAATATTTGTCTTGATGGTGAGTAACAGAACTATATTTGTCTTGATGGTGAGTAACAGAACTATATTTGTCTTGATGGTGAGTAACATAACTATATGTTCCTTGATGGTGAGCAACGAACTGTAACACAGTTTGTATATTGCTTTTTATTTTCCTCTGCAGCCATCAACATCACCCGGGCCAGGTTCAGTGGGAATGATGAGTTTGGGTACACCTCGTTCATAGCCTACTCCTCCATCCCCAGTCTCAGTGTCTACTATGAGTTCCAACTGAAACTAACGTTCGCCGACAGCGCCTCAGCGCTGAAGGACAACCTCATCCTCTTCTCTGGACAGAAAGGACAGGGTGAGGATGGAGCAGTCTATTTTTCTTTTGTTAAAGGAGAGTTGAGTTCCATTCAACCTTTAGGATTTTTCATTCATTTGTTTTCAAAAGGAGTGGGGCAGTCCCAATGTGTAGCTCCTAATAGATTTTTCAGGGCGATAGATTACACACACACACACACACACACACACACACACACACACACACACACACACACACACACACACACACACACACACACACACACACACACACACACACACACTCTCTCTCTCCCACACACACACACACACACACACACACACACACACACACACACACACACACACACACACACACACACACACACACAGACAGACTTTCCACTCACTTTCTCGCTAATAAAGATATTTTTGCCAAGGGACTCCCTTTGGCAGAGTACGAGACTGTTTCAACCTGTTTCTACTGATGAGTGTTCCAGACATCTCCCTGCAATTAATTCAACTCTCATCTAAACTATTGTTTTCGACTTCAAGAGTTTTTTATTTTCTTTCAGAGAGGGTAATAAAATAAAGGCTGTAGCTGGCAGCCAATGGATGAAGAGGTAATACAAGCAAGCAAACGACTCCCATTCATTTACGTTAATAGCTTTTAATGTTCTTTGATATGAGGCAGATGAGACATAAATTGGATACACTATTAATTAGGGACAGATGTAGCTCTAGCCTTCCTTCCTTTCCTTCCTTCCTTCCTTCCTTTCCTTCCTTTCCTTTCCTTTCTTTCTTTCTTTCTTTCTTTCTTTCTTTCTTTCTTTCTTTCTTTCTTTCTTTCTTTCTTTCTTCCTTCCTTCCTTCCTTCCTTCCTTCCTTCCTTCCTTCCTTCCTTCCTTCCTTCCTTCCTTACTTTTAAATGTTTCCTTTCTCTCAGGTCAACTTTAATAGCTGCTTAACTGAATGCCATGTCATCAGTGCACAGTATGTTTAATCAAAAGACAGAGTGTGCATCCAAATGGCACCCTATTCCCTATATAGTGCATATGTAGGCCACAGGGCTCTGGTCAAAACTAGCACTATGTAGGGAATAGGGTACCATTTGGGACAGCTGAATAGGAAACACAAGGGTTGGGTTGTGGATCTTCTGCACTTGGCTGGTTCCCTCTAGAGATGACTATTTAGGGTGATTCATAGAGGGAGAGGAGGAAGGAGACAGCCAACTTGAATAATGATGCAGTCGTCAGGGGAAGGAACAGAACAGAAAGAGTCGCACTGTACAAAGAAAGAAAGAGGACAACATAAAAAGAGGGAAATTAAAAGGGAAGGATGACGAACAACGAACAACTATAATTGGTCTGATAAATTGACATCAAACCTCCATGGGACATGTCATCCAGTAGAATGCTTTGCTTTATATTAAACATTGTGATTTTTTTGGATTGTATGACAACAATTACAAAATGTCTAATCAAGTTAGACGATTTCGAACTTTAGAAGCAATTATACCAAACATAGATATACAAACTATTGAAGAAATAGAAAAGTAGAAAGTATATAAAAACAAAAGTAGTCCTCCGTGACGCTGGTCCCTCCACCCATATACTGCTCCATGAAGCACAAACATCCTTCACTAGATGGTGTGACAAAGACTTCCTCACCCCAAAAAACATCAACATTATTGACATATTCATTGTTTTAGCTTAGATTCATTCAGACAGTTTTGAGGCAGAAATGGGATTCAGCAGACAATGTCACGTAGGTCATATTTTCAAATGTTATGCAGCAGGACTACTTGATGTATCCTATTACACTTTGTGAGATACGAGACCGATCAGTGCAGGCGGAATAGTCTGATGACGTAAGACAATGGGTTGTGTGTGTTTTGAGTCCATGCCATATGGTCCAGATATATAATACATATCCTATAGGCTTTTAATCATCATACAGCATGGAATCTATATTGTATATATGATATGTGTTCTATATTGTATATATGTGTTCTGTATTGTATATATGTGTTCTATATTGTATATATGTGTTCTATATTGTATATATGTGTTCTATATTGTATATATGTGTTCTATATTGTATATATGTGTTCTATATTGTATATATGTGTTCTATATTGTATATATTTGTTCTATATTGTATATATGATATATGTGCTCTATATTGTGTATATGTGTTCTATATTGTATATATGTGTTCTATATTGTATATATTTGTTCTATGTTGTATATATGAAATATGTGTTCTATATTGTATATATGTGTTCTAGATTGTATGTATGTGTTCTATATTGTATATATGTGTTTTATATTGTATATATGATATATGTGTTCTATATTGTATATATGTGTTCCATATTGTATATATGATATATGTGTTCTATATTGTATATATGTGTTCTATATTGTATATATGAAATATGTGTTCTATATTGTATATATGATATATGTGTTCTATATTGTATATATGATATATGTGTTCTATATTGTATATATGATATATGTGTTCTATATTGTATATATGTGTTCTATATTGTATATATGAAATATGTGTTCTATATTGTATATATGATATATGTGTTCTATATTGTATATATGATATATGTGTTCTATATTGTATATATTGTATATATGTGTTCTATATGTATATATGTGTTCTATATTGTATATATGATATATGTGTTCTATATTGTATATATGTGTTCTATATTGTATATATGATATATGTGTTCTATATTGTATATATGATATATGTGTTCTATATTGTATATATGTGTTCTATATTGTATATATGATATATGTGTTCTATATTGTATATATGTGTTCTATATTGTATATATGATATATGTGTTCTATATTGTATATATGATATATGTGTTCTATATTGTATATATGATATATGTGTTCTATATTGTATATATGTGTTCTATATTGTATATATGATATATGTGTTCTATATTGTATATATGATATATGTGTTCTATATTGTATATATGATATATGTGTTCTATATTGTATATATGATATATGTGTTCTATATTGTATATATGTGTTCTATATTGTATATATGATATATGTGTTCTATATTGTATATATGATATATGTGTTCTATATTGTATATATGATATATGTGTTCTATATTGTATATATGTGTTCTATATTGTATATATGATATATGTGTTCTATATTGTATATATGATATATGTGTTCTATATTGTATATATGTGTTCTATATTGTATATATGTGTTCTATATTGTATATATGATATATGTGTTCTATATTGTATATATGTGTTCTATATTGTATATATGATATATGTGTTCTATATTGTATATATGATATATGTGTTCTATATTGTATATATGTGTTCTATATTGTATATATGATATATGTGTTCTATATTGTATATATGATATATGTGTTCTATATTGTATATATGTGTTCTATATTGTATATATGATATATGTGTTCTATATTGTATATATGATATATGTGTTCTATATTGTATATATGATATATGTGTTCTATATTGTATATATGATATATGTGTTCTATATTGTATATATGTGTTCTATATTGTATATATGATATATGTGTTCTATATTGTATATATGATATATGTGTTCTATATTGTATATATGATATATGTGTTCTATATTGTATATATGATATATGTGTTCTATATTGTATATATGATATATGTGTTCTATATTGTATATACATGTTCTATATTTGTCATGACTTCCGCCGAAGTCGGCTCCTCTCCTTGTTCGGGCGACGTTCGGCGGTCGACGTCACCGGTCTTCTAGCCATCGCCGCTCCATTTTTCATTGTTCCGTTTGTTTTGTCTTGTTCCCCGCACACCTGGTTTACATTTCCTAATCACACTGCATATATATATTCCTCTGTTCCCCCCATGTCTTTGTGTGGAATTGTTTTGTTTTGTGTTTATTGTATCGCGCCAGTCTGTTTTTTTTCACCCTGGGCATTGCCTGTACCCTATTGGGGACATTTTGGCGAAACTTATGGTTGTATTCTTGACGGTATTTTGCGCTTGTCACTTTTGCCAGGTGGCTTGAGTTGTAGCTGTTTGCGCCCGTCTGTTATTGCTCTTGGCAAATAAAGTCGCCTGATCACCTATCTCTGCTCTCCTGCACTTGACTCGAAAGACCAGCAGCGAAAACCCTGACAATATTGTATATATGTGTTCTATATTGTATATATGTGTTCTATGTTGTATATATGTGTTCTATATTGTATATATGATATGTGTTCTATATTTTAAACTCAGCAAAAAAGAAACTGCCCTTTTTCAGGACCCTGTCTTTCAAAGATAATTCGTAAAAATCCAAATAAATTTACAGATCTTCATTGTAAAGTGTTTAAACACTGTTTCCCAACCATAAACAATTAGTGAACAAGCACCTGTGGAACGGTCATTAAGACACTAACAGCTTACAGACGGTAGGCAATTAAGGTCACAGTTATGAAAACTTAGGACACTACTGAGGCCTTTCTACTGACTCTGAAAACCACCAAAAGAAAGATGCTCAGGGTCCTTGCTCATCTGCGTGAACGTGCCTTCGGCATGCTGCAAGGAGGCATGAGGACTGCAAATGTGGCCAGGTCAATAAATTGCAATGTCAGTACTGTGAGACGCCTAAGACAGTGCTACAGGGAGACAGGACGGACAGCTGATCATCCTCGCAGTGGCAGACCACGTGTAACAATACCTGCACAGGATCGGTACATCCGAACATCACACCTGCGCGACAGGTACAGGATGGTAACAACAAATACCCGAGTTACACCAGGAACGCACAATCCCTCCATCAGTGCTCAGACTGTCCGCAACAGGCTGAGAGAGGCTGGACTGAGGGCTTGTAGGCCTGTTGTAAGGCAGGTCCTCACCAGACATCACCGGCAACATCGTCGCCTATGGGCACAAACTCACTGTCGCTGGACCAGACAGGACTGGCAAAAAGTGCTCTTCACTGACGAGTCGGGGTTGTCTCACCAGGGGTGATGGTCGGATTCACGTTTATCGTCGAAGGAATGAGCGTTACACCGAGGCCTGTACTTTGGAGCGGGATCGATTTGTAGGTGGAGGTTCCATCATGGTCTGGGGCGGTGTGTCACAGCACGCTGTGCGTTACAGGGAAGACATCCCCCTCCCTCATGTGGTACCCTTCCTGCAGGCTCATCCTGACATGACGCTCCAGCATGACAATGCCACCAGCTATACTGCTCGTTCTGTGAGTGATTTCCTGCAAGACAGGAATGTCAGTGTTCTGCCATGGCCAGCGAAGACCCCGGATCTCAATTCCATTGAGCACGTCTGGGACCTATTGGATTGGAGGGTGAGGGCTATGGCCATTCCCCCCAGAAATGTCCGGGAACTTGCAGGTGCCTTGGTGGAAGAGTGGGGTAACATCTCACAGCAAGAACTGGTAAATCTGGTGCAGTCCATGAGGAGGAGATGCACTGCAGTACTTAAGGCAGCTGGTGGCCACAGCAGATACTGACTGTTACTTTTGATTTTGACCTTTGTTCAGGGACACATTATTCCATTTCTGTTAGTCACATGTCTGTGGAACTTGTTCAGTTTATGTCTCCGTTGTTGAATCTTGTCATGTTCATACAAATATTTACACATGTTAAGTTTGCTGAAAGTGAACGCAGTTGACAGTGAGAGGACGTTTCTTTTTTTGCTGAGTTTATATGTTCTGTATTATATATATGATATATGTGTCCTATATTGTATATATACAGTATATATATATGTGTTCCATATTTTAATTATATGGTTCCAGGCATTGATGGAGATGACTTCCTAGTTCTGGGGGTTCGGAATGGCAGAATTGTTCACAAGTTCAACCTTGGATCTGGTGTGGGAACCATGGTCAGCGACCGGCTGAACCGTGAGATCGATATCCACACTGTGAACTTTGGCAGATCTCGGAGAACAGGATGGTTAAAGGTGCTTTGCTTTTTCAGTAACTTTCTACCCCTGAAAATAATGTGTAATCGATAGTGTGAGTTTCTTGGATGTTTTAGGATATGTATCATTTTGTAAAAAAGTTCCTTAATGCACTGTCATCTGAAAACATCAGGTCAGAGGTCAGAGGTCTGTGACTGGAATCTAAGCTCATATGTCCATTGACAGACTGCTATAACAGGAGTCTTCTCTTTGTGGATCCATTGACAGACTGCTATAACAGGAGTCTTCTCTTTGTGGATCCATTGACAGACTGCTATAATAGGAGTCTTCTCTTTGTGGATCCATTGACAGACTGCTATAACAGGAGTCTTCTCTTTGTGGATCTATTGACAGACTGCTATAACAGGAGTCTTCTCTTTGTGGATCCATTGACAGACTGCTATAACAGGAGTCTTTGTGGATCCATTGACAGACTGCTATAACAGGAGTCTTCTCTTTGTGGATCCATTGACAGACTGCTATAACAGGAGTCTTCTCTTTGTGGATCCTTTGACAGACTGCTATAATAGGAGTCTTCTCTTTGCTGATCCATTGACAGACTGCTATAACAGGAGTCTTCTCTTTGTGGATCCATTGACAGACTGCTATAATAGGAGTCTTCTCTTTGCTGATCCATTGACAGACTGCTATAACAGGAGTCTTCTCTTTGTGGATCCATTGACAGACTGCTGTAACAGGAGTCTTCTCTTTGTGGATCCATTGACAGACTGCTATGACAGGAGTCTTCTCTTTGTGGATCCATTGACAGACTGCTATAACAGGAGTCTTCTCTTTATGGATCCATTGACAGACTGCTATAACAGGAGTCTTCTCTTTGTGGATCCATTGACAGACTGCTATAATAGGAGTCTTCTCTTTGCTGATCCATTGACAGACTGCTATAACAGGAGTCTTCTCTTTGCTGATCCATTGACAGACTGCTATAACAGGAGTCCTTTCTGTGCTGATCCATTGACAGACTGCTATAACAGGAGTCTTCTCTTTGTGGATCCATTGACAGACTGCTATAACAGGAGTCTTGTCTTTGCTGATCCATTGACAGACTGCTATAACAGGAGTCTTCTCTTTGTGGATCCATTGACAGGCTGCTATAACAGGAGTCTTCTCTTTGCTGATCCATTGACAGACTGCTATAACAGGAGTCTTCTCTTTGCTGATCCATTGACAGACTGCTATAACAGGAGTCTTCTCTTTGTGGATCCATTGACAGACTGCTATAACAGGAGTCTTCTCTTTGTGGATCCATTGACAGACTGCTATAACAGGAGTCTTCTCTTTGCTGATCCATTGACAGACTGCTATAACAGGAGTCTTCTCTTTGCTGATCCATTGACAGACTGCTATAACAGGAGTCTTCTCTTTGCTGATCCATTGACAGACTGCTATAACAGGAGTCTTCTCTTTGTGGATCCATTGACAGACTGCTATAACAGGAGTCTTCTCTTTGCTGATCCATTGACAGACTGCTATAACAGGAGTCTTCTCTTTGTGGATCCATTGACAGACTGCTATAACAGGAGTCTTCTCTTTGTGGATCCATTGACAGACTGCTATAACAGGAGTCTTCTCTTTGTGGATCCATTGACAGACTGCTATAACAGGAGTCTTCTCTTTGTGGATCCATTGACAGACTGCTATAACAGGAGTCTTCTCTTTGTGGATCCATTGACAGACTGCTATAACAGGAGTCTTCTCTTTGTGGATCCATTGACAGACTGCTATAATAGGAGTCTTCTCTTTGCTGATCCATTGACAGACTGCTATAACAGGAGTCTTCTCTTTGTGGATCCATTGACAGACTGCTATACCAGGAGTCTTTTCTGTGCTGATCCATTGACAGACTGCTATAACAGGAGTCTTCTCTTTGTGGATCCATTGACAGACTGCTATAACAGGAGTCTTCTCTTTGCTGATCCATTGACAGACTGCTATAACAAGAGTCTTCTCTTTGTGGATCCATTGACAGACTGCTATGACAGGAGTCTTCTCTTTGTGGATCCATTGACAGACTGCTATAACAGGAGTCTTCTCTTTGTGGATCCATTGACAGACTGCTATACCAGGAGTCTTCTCTTTGTGGATCCATTGACAGACTGCTATACCAGGAGTCTTCTCTTTGCTGATCCATTGACAGACTGCTATAACAAGAGTCTTCTCTTTGTGGATCCATTGACAGACTGCTATGACAGGAGTCTTCTCTTTGTGGATCCATTGACAGACTGCTATAACAGGAGTCTTCTCTTTGTGGATCCATTGACAGACTGCTATACCAGGAGTCTTCTCTTTGTGGATCCATTGACAGACTGCTATACCAGGAGTCTTCTCTTTGTGGATCCATTGACAGACTGCTATACCAGGAGTCTTCTCTTTGTGGATCCATTGACAGACTGCTATAACAGGAGTCTTCTCTTTGTGGATCCATTGACAGACTGCTATACCAGGAGTCTTCTCTTTGTGGATCCATTGACAGACTGCTATAACAGGAGTCTTCTCTTTGTGGATCCATTGACAGACTGCTATAACAGGAGTCTTCTCTTTGTGGATCCATTGACAGACTGCTATAATATGAGTCTTCTCTTTGTGGATCCATCAAGGCAGAGCCTGAGTATGGTGTACTGAATCATTTCTGTATCCTTTCAGGTGGACGGACAGAGAAACAGGACAGGCTCTTCTCCAGGCCACCTGGCAGGTCTCAACGCGCAAAGCCAAGTCTTTGTAGGAGGATATAATGAATATACTCCTGAACTACTGCCCCTCGGATCCAGGTTTCGCAATGGCTTTCAAGGTAAGACATTACAGTGACTCCACCAGCTTTCACGGCAAGACATTACAGTGACTGTAGTATTGCCACTATAAGTAACTACTACCACCACTACTGACTATAGTGAGTATAAAATTGAACTGATAAACTGTATATAAACGCCTTTTTACAACAACATTTATCACAGTGTTTGTAACATGGCCTAGACGTCTGTAGAGTGGCAGCAGCATAGTGACAGGCTAGTTGCAGACAGTCAGACAGTCAGAGGGAGTGCAACACCATTCAGAGGGGGGAGAGGAGGTTAGAATAGAGCTCCAAAGTTGATTGTGCCTGCGTCCTTTAAAGGGGCAATCTGGGATTGGTACGTTTATTTTTTTTACTTTTAAGTTGATCATATATAGCCATTGAGTGTTGAGGAATATAACTTATAAATGCCTCATGAGCTTAGTTCAACTGCCATACCCCATCACAACCCCAAATATAAGCTTGTTTTTACTGCATTGTTTGTAAACACTGTAATTGTAAACAAAACTCTGTATAGCTTCAAAACATGATTAAAACTTCACTTTGATCTCATGGATGGTCAGTCCTTGCATCCATAGCTTCGTCTATCAATTTTACATTTCTCCAGCCCCATCCCTCAGCTGTTTACCAAAAACAGTGGCGGGTTAACAGTTTAGCTGCTTTTTTAATCATAGATTGGCCCTTTAATCACTTCACGCCTGTAATGTTATGCATTCTCTGCAAATCCCATTTGGCCCTCTCATAAGTCAGTCAGACAAGGGCACCATCCAGATGATGATTGTCATAATCAGAATCAATTCTACTGGCTCCCAGCTGACCCTTAATGAAGCCTATGATTACATCCCAAATGGCAACCTATTCCCCATATAGTGCACTACTTTTGACCAGAGCCCTATTAGCCTCCTGGTTTAAAAGTAGTGCAGTGTATAGGCAACAGGGTGCCATTTGGGACAGAGCATCCTGAGTATAGTGTTGATTGTGATTGTTAATGTGAGTGGGGCAGCGTGGTGGGGATATCACCTCCATAACTAACAGTAATGATAATAACAGATATTGAATATCATCACAAGTTGTTAAGGCAGACGATGCTGCTGCCTCCACCGTGGTTATTGTCATGATGATAATGATGCCTTGTTATTGTGAAAGATCACTGTACTTTAAATGAAGGTGAACAAGTCTTTTTCCATTTGGTGGTTATATATGCAGACAGGAGCAATCTCCCTTCTGCGTCCCAAATATAGTGCAGTACTTTTTGACCAGAGCCGAATGGGGGTCAAAAGTAGTGCACTAAATAGGGAATAGGGTACTGTTTGGGACGTAGCCCGTCTGTCTGTTTGGTTCTATTGAACAAACATCCCTATGATTCATTCATCTCTGTATCAACATACACGCTTTGGAATGAAAATAAGCCTGACACACACACACACACACACACATCAATTGACTTGCTGTAGCTAGGTGTTAGTGGTGCTGTACTGTAGTCCCACCATGCAGGTAGCCAGAAAGCAGCCAGAGCCCAGCGCCTGGTAGATCACATGTTGCTTTAGCCTTTTTGCTAGCCACATAATGACAACTAATCAGACACGTGTGTGTGTGTGTGTGTGTGTGTGTGTGTGTGTGTGTGTGTGTGTGTGTGTGTGTGTGTGTGTGTGTGTGTGTGTGTGTGTGTGTGTGTGTGTGTGTGTGTGTGTGTGTACTTCCTGCAGTCCTAATGGCTGGCAGTGAACACTTGTCTACCAGTTATCGATACATCCTCACACCCCTGTGGACAGACTAGGTGGCTATGGGAAGGAAGACACTACAAATGGCACCCTATTCCCTACTTCGACCAGAGTCCAGCTTAAATGAAGTAAGACAGAACATGATTAGGGTTACAGCATTAGCAGTAGTTTGCATCCAAAATGGCATCCTATTCCCTACATAGTGCACTACCCAATGGGCCCTGGTCGAAAGTGGTGCACTATATAGGGAATAGGGTGCGGTTTGGGATATACACAAATACACTTCTGCTACTGTTGTATCCCTAAACATGTCCTGGTTCAATTCATTTACACCTGCTAATCAAATAAGGACAAACTAACCAGAGAGAAAGGCACCAGCGCAGTGTGGGTGTGTTTGTTATGGCCATTTCGAGATGTGTTTGTTGTTGCCACGTTGAGATGTGTTTGTTATGGCCACGTTGAGATGAGTTTGTTGTTGCCACGTTGAGATGTGTTTGTTGCTACGTTGAGATGTGTTTGTTGCCACGTTGAGATGTGTTTGTTGCCACGTTGAGATGTGTTTGTTGCCACGTTGAGATGTGTTTGTTGTGGCCACGTTGAGATGTGTTTGTTGTGGTCACGTTGAGATGTGTTTGTTGTTGCCACGTTGAGATGTGTTTGTTGTGGTCACGTTGAGATGTGTTTGTTGCCACGTTGAGATGTGTTTGTTGCCACGTTGAGATGTGTTTGTTGTGGCCACGTTGAGATGTGTTTGTTGTGGCCACGTTGAGATGTGTTTGTTGTGGTCACGTTGAGATGTGTTTGTTGCCACGTTGAGATGTGTTTGTTGTGGCCACGTTGAGATGTGTTTGTTGTGGCCACGTTGAGATGTGTTTGTTGTGGTCACGTTGAGATGTGTTTGTTGTGGTCACGTTGAGATGTGTTTGTTGCCACGTTGAGATGTGTTTGTTGTGGTCACGTTGAGATGTGTTTGTTGTGGTCACGTTGAGATGTGTTTGTTGTTGCCACGTTGAGATGTGTTTGTTGCCACGTTGAGATGTGTTTGTTGCCACGTTGAGATGTGTTTGTTGTGGTCACGTTGAGATGTGTTTGTTGTGGTCACGTTGAGATGTGTTTGTTGTTGCCACGTTGAGATGTGTTTGTTGTCACGTTGAGATGTGTTTGTTGTCACGTTGAGATGTGTTTGTTGTGGCCACGTTGAGATGTGTTTGTTGCCACGTTGAGATGTGTTTGTTGTGGTCACGTTGAGATGTGTTTGTTGTGGTCACGTTGAGATGTGTTTGTTGTTGCCACGTTGAGATGTGTTTGTTGTGGTCACGTTGAGATGTGTTTGTTGCCACGTTGAGATGTGTTTGTTGTGGCCACGTTGAGATGTGTTTGTTGCCACGTTGAGATGTGTTTGTTGTGGTCACGTTGAGATGTGTTTGTTGTGGCCACGTTGAGATGTGTTTGTTGTGGTCACGTTGAGAAGTGTTTGTTGCCACGTTGAGATGTGTTTGTTGCCACGTTGAGATGTGTTTGTTGCCACGTTGAGATGTGTTTGTTGTGGCCACGTTGAGATGTGTTTGTTGCCACGTTGAGATGTGTTTGTTGTGGCCACGTTGAGAAGTGTTTGTTGCCACGTTGAGATGTGTTTGTTGTGGCCACATTGAGATGTGTTTGTTGCCACGTTGAGATGTGTTTGTTGTGGTCACGTTGAGATGTGTTTGTTGTTGCCACGTTGAGATGTGTTTGTTGCCACGTTGAGATGTGTTTGTTGTGGCCATGTTGAGATGTGTTTGTTGCCACGTTGAGATGTGTTTGTTGCCACGTTGAGATGTGTTTGTTGTGGCCATGTTGAGATGTGTTTGTTGCCACGTTGAGATGTGTTTGTTGTTGCCACGTTGAGATGTGTTTGTTGTTGCCACGTTGAGATGTGTTTGTTGCCACGTTGAGATGTGTTTGTTGTGGCCATGTTGAGATGTGTTTGTTGCCACGTTGAGATGTGTTTGTTGCCACGTTGAGATGTGTTTGTTGTTGCCACGTTGAGATGTGTTTGTTGTGGTCACGTTGAGATGTGTTTGTTGTGGCCACGTTGAGATGTGTTTGTTGTGGCCACGTTGAGATGTGTTTGTTGTGGTCACGTTGAGATGTGTTTGTTGTGGTCACGTTGAGATGTGTTTGTTGTGGTCACGTTGAGATGTGTTTGTTGTTGCCACGTTGAGATGTGTTTGTTGTGGCCACGTTGAGATGTGTTTGTTGTTGCCACGTTGAGATGTGTTTGTTGTCACGTTGAGATGTGTTTGTTGTGGCCACGTTGAGATGTGTTTGTTGCCACGTTGAGATGTGTTTGTTGTCACGTTGAGATGTGTTTGTTGTGGCCACGTTGAGATGTGTTTGTTGTGGTCACGTTGAGATGTGTTTGTTGCCACGTTGAGATGTGTTTGTTGCCATGTTGAGATGTGTTTGTTGTGGTCACGTTGAGATGTGTTTGTTGTGGCCACGTTGAGATGTGTTTGTTGTGGCCACGTTGAGATGTGTTTGTTGTGGCCATGTTGATTCTTACTGGATCACAGGATAATGAAGTAGCCTTGTCCCAGACAGAATGGCCCTAGGGCATGATAACTATTTCCTGTTTCTGTAGCGTGAGTAGCCTTGTCCAGATAGAATGGCCCATAGGGCAGGAGATATATTGCCTTTTTCTGTAGCGTGAGGCAGTTTGATGTACAAGTCCAACCCCTGGAGAGAACGCTAGTAAAATGAATTGGGGAAAGGGGTTGAATGCATAGAAATATAATTCATATTCTGTTGTTGAGTTGTTGTTCTCCATCAGCTGTGTTGAGTTGTTGTTCTCCATCAGCTGTGTTGAGTTGTTGTTCTCCATCAGCTGTGTTGAGTTGTTGTTCTCCATCAGCTGTGTTGAGTTGTTGTTCTCCATCAGCTGTGTTGAGTTGTTGGTCTCCATCAGCTGTGTTGAGTTGTTGTTCTCCATCAGCTGTGTTGAGTTGTTGGTCTCCATCAGCTGTGTTGAGTTGTTGGTCTCCATCAGCTGTGTTGAGTTGTTGTTCTCCATCAGCTGTGTTGAGTTGTTGGTCTCCATCAGCTGTGTTGAGTTGTTGGTCTCCATCAGCTGTGTTGAGTTGTTGTTCTCCATCAGCTGTGTTGAGTTGTTGTTCTCCATCAGCTGTGTTGAGTTGTTGGTCTCCATCAGCTGTGTTGAGTTGTTGTTCTCCATCAGCTGTGTTGAGTTGTTGTTCTTCATCAGCTGTGTTGAGTTGTTGGTCTCCATCAGCTGTGTTGAGTTGTTGTTCTTCTTCAGCTGTGTTGAGTTGTTGGTCTCCATCAGCTGTGTTGAGTTGTTGTTCTCCATCAGCTGTGTTGAGTTGTTGTTCTCCATCAGCTGTGTTGAGTTGTTGGTCTCCATCAGCTGTGTTGAGTTGTTGGTCTCCATCAGCTGTGTTGAGTTGTTGGTCTCCATCAGCTGTGTTGAGTTGTTGTTCTTCATCAGCTGTGTTGAGTTGTTGTTCTCCATCAGCTGTGTTGAGTTGTTGTTCTTCTTCAGCTGTGTTGAGTTGTTGGTCTCCATCAGCTGTGTTGAGTTGTTGGTCTCCATCAGCTGTGTTGAGTTGTTGTTCTCCATCAGCTGTGTTGAGTTGTTGTTCTCCATCAGCTGTGTTGAGTTGTTGTTCTTCATCAGCTGTGTTGAGTTGTTGTTCTTCTTCAGCTGTGTTGAGTTGTTGTTCTTCATCAGCTGTGTTGAGTTGTTGGTCTCCATCAGCTGTGTTGAGTTGTTGTTCTCCATCAGCTGTGTTGAGTTGTTGTTCTCCATCAGCTGTGTTGAGTTGTTGTTCTCCATCAGCTGTGTTGAGTTGTTGGTCTCCATCAGCTGTGTTGAGTTGTTGGTCTCCATCAGCTGTGTTGAGTTGTTGTTCTCCTTCAGCTGTGTTGAGTTGTTGTTCTCCATCAGCTGTGTTGAGTTGTTGGTCTCCATCAGCTGTGTTGAGTTGTTGGTCTCCATCAGCTGTGTTGAGTTGTTGGTCTCCATCAGCTGTGTTGAGTTGTTGTTCTCCATCAGCTGTGTTGAGTTGTTGGTCTCCATCAGCTGCCTCCGTATTGTATTTGTCTGCGTAGCTGCTGAAATCAAACACAATAATCACAAAGCATGCCAACAGCTTGCCCTAAACAAGATGGTAATAAAAATACATTTAAGTGTGAAATGTTGCATGTTTAAAAAAAAGATTTTCAAAATAAAACAATTATGTCCAATTTAATGATGGCAAGATGTTTAATGAGATTTTAACAAGATATTACTGTAATGCTTTTCTTTAGACTTCTACAATGTGTTTATCATAATAACTAAAGGTCATATCTTACAGACTCGCATTTCATCCAGCTGTGACACATTAAGATAATACACACACTGGTTGGTTTTTACCTTTGTTAAATGTTTGCGCTTTAATGTCAGTTTGTTTTGATTAGATTTCTATATGCCTCAGGCATTCAGAGCTGACTGGTGTTGATTTCCTTTTATCAGACTGTCAGAAATATCTTTTGATCTTCTTATAGGTGGGTTATACTTGTCTAAAACAAATGACAAACACAAAGTTTGCACAGAGAGTTTAGTAATTCATTTGAGCTTTAACACCAGTGATAAGAAGTTACTTCAGATGGTCAAAGGTTACTGTTATGTTAACTCATTGGTTTTGACATTAATAGTCCATGACGAATATAATGCCTTTAAAACAATGCTAGTCTGTTCATTGAAATATAATGCTTTTAAACAATGATAGTCTAGTCATTGAAATATAATGCCTTTAAAACAATGCTAGTCTAGTCATTGAAATATAATGCCTTTAAAACAATGCTAGTCTAGTCATTGAAATATTATGCCTTTAAAACAATGCTAGTCTAGTCATTGAAATATAATGCCTTTAAAACAATGCTAGTCTGTTCATTGAAATATAATGCCTTTTAAACAATGCTAGTCTAGTCATTGAAATATAATGCTTTTAAAACAATGCTAGTCTAGTCATTGAAATATTATGCCTTTAAAACAATGCTAGTCTGTTCATTGAAATATAATGCCTTTAAAACAATGCTAGTCTGTTCATTGAAATATAATGCCTTTAAAACAATGCTAGTCTAGTCATTGAAATATTATGCCTTTAAAACAATGCTAGTCTAGTCATTGAAATATAATGCCTTTTAAACAATGCTAGTCTGTTCATTGAAATATAATGCCTTTAAAACAATGCTAGTCTAGTCATTGAAATATAATGCCTTTAAAACAATGCTAGTCTAGTCATTGCATATGCTGTTCTAACAGTATGTGAGGTGTGGATACTCTAGATCTGACTGATTGGACATCAATATGGGTTGCATCTCAAATGGCAACATATTCCCTATATAGTTCACTACCTTTGACCAGAAATAGTGCCCTGTACAGGGAATATGGTGCCATTTAGGACACACCCTGAACTCTCTGTTAGCTCAAACATAATTTCCTCAGTGTCATCTACAGTATACTCTTATCTAATACCAAATATCACCCTCCTCATCCTCTTATCTAATACCAAACATCACCCTCCTCATCCTCTTATCTAATACCAGACATCACCCTCCTCATCCTCTTATCTAATACCAAACATCACCCAAACATCACCCTCCTCATCCTCTTATCTAATACCAAACATCACCCTCCTCATCCTCTTATCTAATACCAAACATCACCCTCCTCATCCTCTTATCTAATACCAGACATCACCCTCCTCATCCTCTTATCTAATACCAAACATCACCCTCCTCATCCTCTTATCTAATACCAAACATCACCCAGACATCACCCTCCTCATCCTCTTATCTAATACCAAACATCACCCTCATCATCCTCTTATCTAATACCAAACATCACCCTCATCATCCTCTTATCTAATACCAAACATCACCCTCATCATCCTCTCTTATCTAATACCAAACATCACCCAAACATCACCCTCCTCATCCTCTTATCTAATACCAGACATCACCCTCCTCATCCTCTTATCTAATACCAGACATCACCCTCCTCATCCTCTTATCTAATACCAGACATCACCCTCCTCATCCTCTTATCTAATACCAGACATCACCCTCCTCATCCTCTTATCTAATACCAAACATCACCCTCATCATCCTCTTATCTAATACCAAACATCACCCAAACATCACCCTCCTCATCCTCTTATCTAATACCAGACATCACCCTCCTCATCCTCTTATCTAATACCAAACATCACCCTCCTCATCCTCTTATCTAATACCAAACATCACCCTCCTCATCCTCTTATCTAATACCAAACATCACCCTCCTCATCCTCTTATCTAATACCAAACATCACCCTCCTCATCCTCTTATCTAATACCAAACATCACCCTCATCATCCTCCACACACATATGCATGCGCACACAGAAGTCTTTCATTGTAGTTGACAGTGATTTAATGGGATGACAGTTTGACGACTAAAAATGAATGCTTCTGTTGTTTCCCTGAAGCAATGAGAATCAAAGGTAACAGGGCTGGAAACACACACACACACACACACACACACACACACACACACACACACACACACACACACAAGGTAGAGCTAGAGACGGCATCATGCCATGAAAATTCCTGCGTGAACATGACATTTCCACAGCGTCCTGTTTATTCCAATGACTAATGCTGCAGAGAGAGCGAGAAGGGGGTCTGCGCACAATGCAGAGATGGTGTGTGTCTAGGCAAGGGTCTGTGTGTTGTTTTGCATGTGTGTGTGAGAGAGAGAGATGGTTTCCAAGCCTAGGCTAGTGTGTTCAGGAGGATTTATATTTATAGTAGACTAAGTTTGCGTCCCAAATGACTCCCTATTCCCTTGATAGTGCACTACTTCTGACCAGGGCCCATAGGAAATAGGGTGTCATTTGGGACACAGGCCTAGTGCTCCGCAGATACAGACCAAACAAATATTTTCTATGCAACTTCCCCTGTTGCAGTAGACAGAATATTTCCCCTGTTGCAGTAGACAGAATATTTCCCCTGTTGCAGTAGACAGAATATGTCCCCTGTTATAGTAGACAGAATATGTCCCCTGTTATAGTAGACAGAATATTTCCCTTGTTGTAGTAGACAGAATATTTCCCCTGTTGCAGTAGACAGAATATTTCCCCTGTTGCAGTAGACAGAATATTTCCCCTGTTGCAGTAGACAGAATATTTCCCCTGTTGCAGTAGACAGAATATTTCCCCTGTTGCAGTAGACAGAATATTTCCCCTGTTGCAGTAGACAGAATATTTCCCCTGTTGCAGTAGACAGAATATTTCCCCTGTTGCAGTAGACAGAATATTTCCCCTGTTGCAGTAGACAGAATATTTCCCCTGTTGCAGTAGACAGACTATTTCCCCTGTTGCAGTAGACAGAATATTTCCCCTGATGCAGTCGACAGAATATTTCCACTGATGCAGTCGACAGAATATTTCCACTGTTGCAGTAGACACAATATTTCCCCTAGACAGAATATTTCCCCTGTTGCAGTAAATACATAATATTTCCCTGTTGCAGTAGACAGAATATTTCCCCTGTTGCAGTAGACAGAATATTTCCCCTGTTGCAGTAGACAGAATATTTCCCCTGTTGCAGTAGACAGAATATTTCCCCTGTTGCAGTAGACAGAATATTTCCCCTGTTGCAGTAGACAGAATATTTCCCCTGTTGCAGTAGACAGAATATTTCCCCTGTTGCAGTAGACAGAATATTTCCCCTGTTGCAGTAAATACATAATATTCCCCCTGTTGCAGTAGACAGAATATTTCCCCTGTTGCAGTAGACAGAATATTTCCCCTGTTGCAGTAGACAGAATATTTCCCCTGTTGCAGTAGACAGAATATTTCCCCTGTTGCAGTAGACAGAATATTTCCCCTGTTGCAGTAGACAGAATATTTCTCCTGTTGCAGTAGACAGAATATTTCTCCTGTTTCAGTAGACAGAATATTTGCCCTGTTTCAGTAAAGACAGAATATAAATCACAGGAAGGAGAGAGTGAATTTGTGTGAATGTGCTTTTGTGTGAAAATAATTCAGAATCCTCCTATTATGTTGGATTTAACCTAACTGCTATTCTATGCAGAGATTTCATCCTAGCAAATATGTAAAATGGCCATTTAATGGAGAGAGATATGCAGAGAGTGAATTACAGCATATCCTTTATTTCCAACCTTTAATATAAATATTCAATGACTGGCTCAAACCTTCACTGACCCAATTTCTTTGTGTTTTTGTTAATACAAATTACAATAAACCTTACCCTAACCCTTGCAACAACTATACACAAACATGAACATGAAGTCATTATCATAAAGTCATTAACATGAAGTCATTATCATAAAGTCATTAACATGAAGTCATTATCATAAAGTCATGAACATGAAGTCATTATCATAAAGTCATGAACATGAAGTCATTATCATAAAGTCATGAACATGAAGTCATTATCATAAAGTCATTAACATGAAGTCATTATCATAAAGTCATTAACATGAAGTCATTATCATAAAGTCATGAACATGAAGTCATTATCATAAAGTCATTAACATGAAGTCATTATCATAAAGTCATGAACATGAAGTCATTATCATAAAGTCATTAACATGAAGTCATTATCATAAGTCATTAACATGAAGTCATTATCATGGCCCAACACCATGTGGAAATAGTACTCTTCATTTTTTCTGACTTTGTAAAAAATATATGAAAGAATCATGTGTGTGAGCACATTGCCTTCAGAAAGTATTCAGACCCCTTGACTTATTCCACATTTTGTTGTTACAGCCTGAATTCAACATTTATTACATAGATTTTTGTTTCACTCATCTACACACAATACCCCATAATGACAAAGTGAAACATGTTTTTAGAAATGTTTGCAAATGTCTTGAAAATGAAATACAGAAATACACTACATGGCCAAAAGTATGTGGACACCTGCTCGAAGAACATCTCATTCCAAAATCATGGGTATTAATATGGAGTTGGTCCCCCTTTTGCTACTATAACAGCCTCCACTCTTCTGGGAAGGCTTTCCACTAGATGTTGGAACATTGCTACAGGGACTTGCTTCCATTCAGCCACAAGAGCATTAGTGAGGTCGGGCACTGATGTTGGGCGATTAGGCCTGGCTCGCAGTCGGTGTTCCACTTCATCCCAAAGGTGTTTGATGAGGTTGAGGTCAGGGCTCTGTGCAGGCCAGTCAAGTTCTTCCACACCGATCTCGACAAACCATTTCGGTATGGACCTTGCTTTGTGCACAGGGGCATTGTCATGCTGAAACGGGAAAGGTCAAACTGTTGCCACAAAGTTGAAAGCACAGAATCGTCTCTAGAATGTCATTGTATGTCCACATACTTTTGTATATATAGTGTATTTTATTTACATAATTATTCACACCCCTGAGTCAATACTTTGTAGAAGCACCTTTGGCAGCAATTACACCTGTCTCTAAGAGACCGTCTCTAAGAGCTTTCCACACTTGGATTGTGCAACATTTGCACATTATTCTTAAAAAAAAATGTTAAAGCACTGTCAAATTGGTTGTTGATCCTTGCTAGATAACCCTTTTCAGGTCTTGCCATATATTTTCAATAGATTTAAGTCAAAACTGTAACTCGGCCACTCAGGAACATTCACTGTCTTCTTGGTAAGCAACTCCTGTATAGATTTGGCCTAGGTTATTGTCCTGCTGAAAGGTGAGTTGATCTCCCAGTGTTTGGTGGGGAGCAGACTGAACCAGGTTTTCCTCTAGGATTTTGCCTGTGCTTAGCTCCATTCTGTTTATTTTTTATCCTGAAAAACTCCCCAGTCCTTAACGATTACATGCATACACATAACATGATGCAGCCACCACTGTGTTTGAAAATATGGACAGTGGTACTCAATAATGTATTGGATTTGCCCCAAACATAGCACTTTGTATCCAGGACAAAAAGTGAATTACTTTGCCACATTTTTTGCAGTGTAACTTTGCTGCCATGTACCAAAACAGTCTTCCTTCTTTTCACTCTTGTCATTTATGTTAGTATTGTGGAGTAACTACAATGTTGTTGGTCCAGCCTCAGTTTTCTCCAATCACAGCCATTAAACTCTGCAACTGTTTTAAAGTCACCATTGGCAACATGGTGAAATCCCAGATTGGTTTCTTTCTTCTCCAGCAACTGAGTTAGGAATGACGCCTGTTTCTGTGTAGTGACCGAGTGTATTGATACACCATCCAAAGTGTAATTAATTACTTTACCATGCTGAAAGGGATATTCAATGTCTGCTTTTTTGCCATCTATCAGTAGGTGCCCTTCTTTGCAAGGCACTGGAAAACCTCATTGGTCTTTGTGGTTGAATCTGTGTTTGAAATTCACTGCTAGACTGAGGTACCTTACAGATCATTGTATGTGTGGGGTACAGAGATGTGTCAAAAATCTTGTTTAAACACTATTATTGCACACAGAGTGAGTCCATGCAACTTATTATGTGACTTGTTAAGCACATTTTTACTCTTGAACGTATTTAGGCTTGCCATAACAAAGGGGTTGAATACTTATTGACTCAAGACATTTCAGCTTTTCATTTTTTATTAACTTGTAAAAATGTAGTAAAACATAACATTATGGGGTATTGTGTGTAGGCCAGTGACAAAAAAATCTAAATGTAATCCATTTTAAATTCAGGCTGTAACACAACAAAATGTGGAAAAAGTCAAGGGGTTTGAATACCTTCTGGTGTGTGTGTGTGCGTGCGTGCGTGCGTGCGTGCGTGCGTGCGTGCGTGCGTGCGTGCGTGCGTGCGTGCGTGCGTGCGTGCGTGCGTGCGTTTTTTATTTATTAATTTATATGTGTAAAAATATATATTTTTTTTTCCCCAGCCCTGTTACCTTTGATTCTCATTGCTTCAGGGAAACAACAGCAGCATTCATTTTTAGTCTTCAAACTGTCATCCCATTAGATCACTGTCAACTACAATGAAAGACTTCTCTCTGACAGAAAGAAAGACAGTGTGAGTGGGTATGTTGTGTACGGTGTCCATATTAGGACATCCTCAGTCACCCCAGCTTCTTTTGACTGAGGATGTCCTAATATGGACAGTTTGAAGACAAAAATGAATGCTGCTGTTGTTTCCCTGAAGCAATGAGTTATAGTTATATGTGTTGTGATTTCAAAGGTTTCCTATTTGAGCGATGTGAAGTTCTGAGAAATGTCTGCTTAATTACACACACTGTTTGTCTCCTCGGTTTGAGTGGATTTTTTTCTGTGTTATTTCACAGGTTGCATATTTGATCTGGAGTTTCGGACGAGGAGAGACGGGAAGTTCATAGCGTTGGGGAAGCCTGAGGGTCATCCTAACTCTGGCCGTAGCGTGGGTCAGTGCGGGGTCACACCCTGCACCCTGGTGACGTGCAGGAACGGAGGAACCTGTGTGGACTCTGGATCCTCTGTCTAGTATGTACACTACATTTTCATTGATTCTTTTCTTTTATTGAACCGTTCTTTAAACCAGGATGTCCCATTGTTATGCTTGTAATCAATTAATCAGATTGATTTATATTGCCCTTTCTACCACAATATATCTCCCAAAGTGCTTTACAGTAACACATGAAGCCCATGGTATGTGACTGTGGTATTATTATTATTGAGTTAAGTGGCTACAATGACGTCTCTGCATAATATGACTTGACCAGAGATGTAGGCTAAGGCTTGTCATATATAGGGTTGATTGAAGTGTACTGTTGCGGGGGGGCTCGTGGTTTCTTCTATAAACCTTCTATCAGTGAGACTCAGAAAATGCCCACGCTAAAACAGTCTTTGTGGCAAGTGCTCCCTCTATCCATCTCTATGGCGAGACTGAGGAAACAGGACCATGTATTGATGTTGCATGTCAGACCAAGGGCTTAGTGGGCATCAGGCCTCCTCCGGCTGGGGTAATCAATGTTATTATCCCAGAAATGAGAGGCTTTAGAGACATAAATCACTGCTCAACATGGAGGCAAATGAATGGGTATGGCTGTACCACTGTTAGTCCTATTAATCATGGTTGGCTGGGTTGACCAGGAGATAGGTGGAGAATTCTATTTCAGCCTGTACAAGTGCTGATCTAGGATCAGGTCCCCAATTCCCATGTGTTCTTGTTCATTATGATATAAAAAGCACTCCTACTCTGAGATGTTTTGTGAATAGAGGTCCAGATTCCTAACATGTGTTTGGAATCAGCTTAGCCTTTTAGCTCATAATGAACAAGATTATATGGACAGGGGGGGGACCTGATCCTAGATCAGTTGGTTTTAGTTTCTTCTACTCAGGAGAGACTTATCTGTCTATATTGTTGAGAACAGGATCATCAGAGCAAGGAGCTGTCTGTTTAGGACTCGATGTTAATGAATGAGATACACTGCAGTGCAGGCAATAGTGGATTCATTCACACAATAATTGCAAAATGTAATGTAGTTGGTGAAGATATAATAACTCTTAGTAATTCACTGTAGATGTATCATCACCACCTATATACTCTGTAGATGTATCATCACCATCTATAGTCTCTGTAGATGTATCATCACCACCTATAGACTCTGTAGATGTATCATCACCATCTATAGACTCTGTAGATGTATCATCACCACCTATAGACTCTGTAGATGTATCATCACCATCTATAGACTCTGTAGATGTATCATCACCACCTATATACTCTGTAGATGTATCATCACCACCTATATACTCTGTAGATGTATCATCACCACCTATAGACTCTGTAGATGTATCATCACCACCTATATACTCTGTAGATGTATCATCACCACCTATAGTCTCTGTAGATGTATCATCACCACCTATAGACTCTGTAGATGTATCATCACCACCTATAGACTCTGTAGATGTATCATCACCACCTATAGTCTCTGTAGATGTATCATCACCATCTATAGACTCTGTAGATGTATCATCACCACCTATAGACTCTGTAGATGTATCATCACCATCTATAGACTCTGTAGATGTATCATCACCATCTATAGACTCTGTAGATGTATCATCACCACCTATAGACTCTGTAGATGTATCATCACCATCTATAGTCTCTGTAGATGTATCATCACCATCTGTAGACTCTGTAGATGTATCATCACCATCTATAGACTCTGTAGATGTATCATCACCACCTATAGACTCTGTAGATGTATCATCACCATCTATAGTCTCTGTAGATGTATCATCACCACCTATAGACTCTGTAGATGTATCATCACCATCTATAGACTCTGTAGATGTATCATCACCATCTGTAGACTCTGTAGATGTATCATCACCATCTGTAGACTCTGTAGATGTATCATCACCACCTATATACTCTGTAGATGTATCATCACCACCTATAGACTCTGTAGATGTATCATCACCACCTATAGACTCTGTAGATGTATCATCACCACCTATAGACTCTGTAGATGTATCATCACCACCTATAGACTCTGTAGATGTATCATCACCACCTATAGACTCTGTAGATGTATCATCACCATCTATAGACTCTGTAGATGTATCATCACCATCTATAGTCTCTGTAGATGTATCATCACCACCTATAGACTCTGTAGATGTATCATCACCATCTATAGTCTCTGTAGATGTATCATCACCACCTATAGACTCTGTAGATGTATCATCACCATCTATAGACTCTGTAGATGTATCATCACCATCTATAGACTCTGTAGATGTATCATCGCCTATAGACTCTGTAGATGTATCATCACCACCTATAGACTCTGTAGATGTATCATCACCACCTATAGACTCTGTAGATGTATCATCACCATCTATAGACTCTGTAGATGTATCATCACCATCTATAGTCTCTGTAGATGTATCATCACCACCTATAGACTCTGTAGATGTATCATCACCATCTATATACTCTGTAGATGTATCATCACCATCTATATACTCTGTAGATGTATCATCACCATCTATATACTCTGTAGATGTATCATCACCATCTATAGACTCTGTAGATGTATCATCACCATCTATAGACTCTGTAGATGTATCATCACCATCTATAGACTCTGTAGATGTATCATCACCACCTATAGACTCTGTAGATGTATCATCACCATCTATAGACTCTGTAGATGTATCATCACCATCTATAGACTCTGTAGATGTATCATCACCACCTATATACTCTGTAGATGTATCATCACCATCTATAGACTCTGTAGATGTATCATCACCACCTATATACTCTGTAGATGTATCACCACCACCTATATACTCTGTAGATGTATCATCACCACCTATAGACTCTGTAGATGTATCATCACCACCTATATACTCTGTAGATGTATCATCACCACCTATATACTCTGTAGATGTATCACCACCACCTATATACTCTGTAGATGTATCATCACCATCTATAGACTCTGTAGATGTATCATCACCACCTATAGACTCTGTAGATGTATCATCACCATCTATAGACTCTGTAGATGTATCATCACCATCTATAGTCTCTGTAGATGTATCATCACCACCTATAGACTCTGTAGATGTATCATCACCACCTATATACTCTGTAGATGTATCATCACCATCTATAGACTCTGTAGATGTATCATCACCATCTATAGACTCTGTAGATGTATCATCACCATCTGTAGACTCTGTAGATGTATCATCACCACCTATAGACTCTGTAGATGTATCATCACCACCTATAGACTCTGTAGATGTATCATCACCACCTATATACTCTGTAGATGTATCATCACCATCTATAGACTCTGTAGATGTGTCATCACCATCTATAGACTCTGTAGATGTATCATCACCATCTATAGACTCTGTAGATGTATCATCACCATCTATAGACTCTGTAGATGTATCATAACCACCTGTAGACTCTGTAGATGTATCATCACCATCTATAGACTCTGTAGATGTATCATCACCACCTATATACTCTGTAGATGTATCATCACCACCTATAGACTCTGTAGATGTATCATCACCACCTATATACTCTGTAGATGTATCATCACCACCTATAGACTCTGTAGATGTATCATCACCACCTATAGACTCTGTAGATGTATCATCACCACCTATATACTCTGTAGATGTATCATCACCACCTATATACTCTGTAGATGTATCATCACCACCTATAGACTCTGTAGATGTATCATCACCATCTATAGACTCTGTAGATGTATCATCACCACCTATAGACTCTGTAGATGTATCATCACCACCTATAGACTCTGTAGATGTATCATCACCACCTATAGACTCTGTAGATGTATCATCACCATCTGTAGACTCTGTAGATGTATCATCACCACCTATAGACTCTGTAGATGTATCATCACCATCTATAGACTCTGTACATGTATCATCACCACCTATATACTCTGTAGATGTATCATCACCATCTATAGACTCTGTAGATGTATCATCACCACCTATATACTCTGTAGATGTATCATCACCACCTATAGACTCTGTAGATGTATCATCACCATCTGTAGACTCTGTAGATGTATCGTCACCACCTATAGACTCTGTAGATGTATCATCACCATCTATAGTCTCTGTAGATGTATCATCACCATCTGTAGACTCTGTAGATGTATCATCACCATCTGTAGACTCTGTAGATGTATCATCACCATCTGTAGACTCTGTAGATGTATCGTCACCACCTATAGACTCTGTAGATGTATCATCACCATCTATAGTCTCTGTAGATGTATCATCACCATCTATAGTCTCTGTAGATGTATCATCACCATCTGTAGACTCTGTAGATGTATCATCACCACCTATAGACACTGTAGATGTATCATCACCATCTATAGACTCTGTAGATGTATCATCACCATCTATAGTCTCTGTAGATGTATCATCACCACCTATAGACTCTGTAGATGTATCATCACCATCTATAGTCTCTGTAGATGTATCATCACCATCTATAGACTCTGTAGATGTATCATCACCACCTATAGACTCTGTAGATGTATCATCACCATCTATAGACTCTGTAGATGTATCATCACCACCTATAGACTCTGTAGATGTATCATCACCATCTATATACTCTGTAGATGTATCATCACCACCTATAGACTCTGTAGATGTATCATCACCATCTATAGACTTTGTAGATGTATCATCACCACCTATAGACTCTGTAGATGTATCATAACCACCTATAGACGCTGTAGATGTATCATCACCATCTATAGACTCTGTAGATGTATCATCACCACCTATAGACTCTGTAGATGTATCATAACCACCTATAGACTCTGTAGATGTATCATCACCACCTGTAGTCTCTATAGATGTATCATCACCACCTATAGACTCTGTAGATGTATCATAACCACCTGTAGACTCTGTAGATGTATCGTCACCACCTATAGACTCTGTAGATGTATCATCACCACCTGTAGACTCTGTAGATGTATCATCACCACCTATAGACTCTGTAGATGTATCATCACCATCTGTAGACTCTGTAGATGTATCATCACATGCATCTATAGTCTCTGTAGATGTATCATCACCATCTATAGACTCTGTAGATGTATCATCACCATCTGTAGACTCTGTAGATGTATCATCACCATCTGTAGACTCTGTAGATGTATCATCACATGCATCTATAGTCTCTGTAGATGTATCATCACCACCTATAGACTCTGTAGATCATTACTAGTAGTAAGCCAGTCCCCTGTTTTACAGTATTACTAGTAGTAAGCCAGTCCCCTGTACTACAGTATTACTAATAATAAGCCAGTCCTCTGTACTACAGTATTACTAGTAGTAAGCCAGTCCCCTGTACTACAGTATTACTAGTAGTAAGCCAGTCCCCTGTACTACAGTATTACTAATAGTAAGCCAGTCCCCTGTACTACAGTATTACTAGTAGTAAGCCTGTCCCCTGTACTACAGTATTACTAGTAATATGAAGTCCCCTTTACTACAGTATTACTAGTAATAAGAAGTCCCCTGTACTACATTTACATTTACATTTAAGTCATTTAGCAGACGCTCTTATCCAGAGCGACTTACAAGTTGGTGCATTCACCTTATGATATCCAGTGGAACAACCACTTTACAATAGTGCATCTAACTCTTTTAAGGGGGGGGGGGTTAGAAGGATTACTTTATCCTATCCTAGGTATTCCTTAAAGAGGTGGTGTTTCAGGTGTTTCCGGAAGGTGGTGATTGACTCCGCTGACCTGGCGTCGTGGGGGAGTTTGTTCCACCATTGGGGTGCCAGAGCAGCGAACAGTTTTGACTGGGCTGAGCGGGAGCTGTACTTCCTCAGAGGTAGGGAGGCGAGCAGGCCAGAGGTGGATGAACGCAGTGCCCTTGTTTGGGTGTAGGGCCTGATCAGAGCCTGAAGGTACGGAGGTGCCGTTCCCCTCACAGCTCCGTAGGCAAGCACCATGGTCTTGTAGCGGATGCGAGCTTCAACTGGAAGCCAGTGGAGAGAGCGGAGGAGCGGGGTGACGTGAGAGAACTTGGGAAGGTTGAACACCAGACGGGCTGCGGCGTTCTGGATGAGTTGTAGGGGTTTAATGGCACAGGCAGGGAGCCCAGCCAACAGCGAGTTGCAGTAGTCCAGACGGGAGATGACAAGTGCCTGGATTAGGACCTGCGCCGCTTCCTGTGTGAGGCAGGGTCGTACTCTGCGAATGTTGTAGAGCATGAACCTACAGGAACGGGTCACCGCCTTGATGTTAGTTGAGAACGACAGCGTGTTGTCCAGGATCACGCCAAGGTTCTTAGCACTCTGGGAGGAGGACACAATGGAGTTGTCAACCGTGATGGCGAGATCATGGAACGGGCAGTCCTTCCCCGGGAGGAAGAGCAGCTCCATCTTGCCGAGGTTCAGCTTGAGGTGGTGATCCGTCATCCACACTGATATGTCTGCCAGACATGCAGAGATGCGATTCGCCACCTGGTTATCAGAAGGGGGAAAGGAGAAGATTAATTGTGTGTCGTCTGCATAGCAATGATAGGAGAGACCATGTGAGGATATGAAAGAGCCAAGTGACTTGGTGTATAGCGAGAATAGGAGAGGGCCTAGAACAGAGCCCTGGGGGACACCAGTGGTGAGAGCACGTGGTGCGGAGACAGATTCTCGCCACGCCACCTGGTAGGAGCGACCTGTCAGGTAGGACGCAATCCAAGCGTGGGCCGCGCCGGAGATGCCCAACTCGGAGAGGGTGGAGAGGAGGATCTGATGGTTCACTGTATCAAAGGTCTAGAAGGATGAGAGCAGAGGAGAGAGAGTTAGCTTTAGCAGTGCGGAGCGCCTCCGTGACACAGAGAAGAGCAGTCTCAGTTGAATGACTAGTCTTGAAACCTGACTGATTTGGATCAAGAAGGTCATTCTGAGAGAGATAGCAGGAGAGCTGGCCAAGGACGGCACGTTCAAGAGTTTTGGAGAGAAAAGAAAGAAGGGATACTGGTCTGTAATTGTTGACATCGGAGGGATCGAGTGTAGGTTTTTTCAGCAGGGGTGCAACTCTCGCTCTCTTGAAGGCGGAAGGGACGTAGCCAGCGGTCAAGGATGAGTTGATGAGCGAGGTGAGGTAAGGGAGAAGGTCTCCGGAAATGGCCTGGAGAAGAGAGGAGGGGATAGGGTCAAGCGGGCAGGTTGTTGGGCGGCCGACTGTCACAAGACGCGAGATTTCATCTGGAGAGAGAGGGGAGAAAGAGGTCAAAGCACAGGGTAGGGCAGTGTGAGCAGAACCAGCGGTGTCGTTTGACTTAGCAAACGAGGATCGGATGTCGTCGACCTTCTTTTCAAAATGGTTGACGAAGTCATCCGCAGAGAGGGAGGAGGAGGGGGGAGGGGGAGGAGGATTCAGGAGGGAGGAGAAGGTGGCAAAGAGCTTCCTAGGGTTAGAGGCAGATGCTTGGAATTTAGATTGGTAGAAAGTGGCTTTAGCAGCAGAGACAGAAGAGGAGAATGTAGAGAGGAGGGAGTGAAAGGATGCCAGGTCCGCAGGGAGGCTACAGTATTACTAGTAGTAAGCCAGTTCCCTGTACTACAGTATTACTAGTAGTAAGCCAGTCCCCTGTACTACAGTATTACTAATAATAAGCCAGTCCTCTGTACTACAGTATTACTAGTAGTAAGCCAGTCCCCTGTACTGCAGTAATACTAGTAGTAAGAAGTCCCCTTTACTACAGTATTACTAGTAGTCAGCCAGTCCCCTGTACTACAGTATTACTAGTAGTAAGAACTCCCCTGTACTACAGTATTACCAGTAATAAGCCAGTCCCCTGTACTACAGTATTACTAGTAGTAAGCCAGTCCCCTGTACTACAGTATTACTAGTAGTAAGCCTGTCCCCTGTACTACAGTATTACTAGTAATATGAAGTCCCCTGTACTACAGTATCACCAGTAGTAAGCCAGTCCTCTGTACTACAGTATTACTAGTAGTACTCCTTGTCATTCTGCTCTCCACAGTAGCACTACTAGCAGCACTGTCTGTGCCAGTAGTAGAAGTAGGTTTTCTGATGTGAAGTAAACCTCATGACATCTCCCCTAGCTGCCAGTAACCCTAACCTATGTGTTCCTCTCTACCCTAGCTGCCAGTAACCCTAACCCATGTGTTCCTCTCTCCCCTAGCTGCCAGTAACCCTAACCCATGTGTTCCTCTCTCCCCTAGCTACCAGTAACCCTAACCCATGTGTTCGTCTCTCCCCTAGCTGCCAGTAACCCTAACCCATGTGTTCGTCTCTCTCCTAGCTGCCAGTAACTCTAACCCATGTGTTCCTCTCTCCCCTAATTGCCAGTAACCCTAACCCATGTGTTCCTCTCTCCCCTAGCTGCTAGTTACCCTAACCCATGTGTTCCTCTCTCCCCTAGCTGCCAGTAACCCTAACCCATATGTTCCTCTCTCCCCTAGCTGCCAGTTACCCTAACCCATGTGTTCCTCTCTTCCCTAGCTGCCAGTAACCCTAACCCATGTGTTCCTCTCTCCCCTAGCTGCCAGTGCCCATTCGGCTGGAAAGGAGCACTCTGCTCTGAGACCGTGTCTGTGTGCGACACTGAACACCGCCCCCCTCCGTTGTGTGCCCGTGGTTCCACCTGCGTACCCCTTCCAGACGGATACACCTGCCTCTGCCCCTTGGGCACCGGCGGACTGCACTGTCAGCAAGGTCAGAATACTGACCAAACACTAACCAAATACTATTAGGTCAGAAAACTGACCAAACACTAACCAAATACGATCAGGTTAGAATACTGACCAAACACTAACCAAATACTATCAGGTCAGAATACTGACCAAACACTAACCAAATACTATCAGGTCAGAATACTGACCAAACACTAACCAAATACTATCAGGTCAGAATACTGACCAAACACTAACCAAATACTATCAGGTCAGAATACTGACCAAACACTAACCAAATACTATTAGGTCAGAATACTAACCGAACACTAACCAAATACTATTAGGTCAAAATAATAACCAACCAACCCAACCAGTTTGTTCCAAAAAAATAAGAAAAAGAAAGCGATTAACCTCTCTGTTAATCTCTCCATTAAACTCTCTGTTAACCTCTCCGTTAAACTCTCCGTTAACCTCTCCGTTAAGCTCTCTGTTAAGCCTTCTGTTAACCTCTCTTAAACGCTCTGTTAACTTCTCTGTTAACCTTTCTGTTAAACTCTCCGTAAAACACTGATGGTCTATTGAGACCAAAACATTGGTATACATTTTTCCCCCATTATCCTATAGTATCCATTTACATGGTTTTAAATGTAATTACATCAAATGAATAGATCTCAGTCCCTCTCATATAACCATTTTCCTTTCCGCTTTGATTGATAGCTTGACACAAAGAAATATATACAGTACCAGTCAAAAGTTTTGACAAACCTACCCATTCAAGGGTTTTTCTTTATTTTTACTATTTTCTACATTGTAGAATAATAGTGAAGACATCAAAACTTTGAAATAACACATATGGAATTATGTAGTAACCAAAAAAGTTTTAAACAAATCAAAATATATTTTAGATTTTAAATTCTTCAAAGTAGCCACCCTTTGCCTTGATGACTTTGGACACTCTTGTAATTCTCTCAACCAGCTTCATGAGGTAGTCACCTGGAATGCATTTCAATTAGCAGGTGTGCCTTGTTAAAAGTTAATTTGTGGAATTTATTTCCTTCTTAATGTGTTTGAGCCAATCAGCTGTGTTGTGACAAGGTAGGGGTGTTATACAGAATATAGCCCTATTTGGTAAAAGGCCGAGTCCATATTATGGCAAGAACAGCTCAAATAACCAAAGAGAAACGACAGTCCATTATTACTTTGACTGACCTTCAAGTCTTAGTCTGGAAAATTTCAAGAACTTTGAAAGTTTCTTTAAGTGCAGTCCTAAAAACCATCAAGCGTTATGATGAAACTGGCTCTCATGAGGACCGCCACAGATAAGGAAGACCCAGTTACCTCTGCTGCAGAGGATACGTTCATAAGAGTTACCAGCCCCAGAGATTGCAGCCCAAATAAAGGCTTCACAGAGTTCAAGTAACAGACACATCTCAACATCAACTGTTCAGAGGAGACTGTGTGAATCAGGCCTTCATGGTCCAATTGTTGCATAGAAACCACTACTAAAGGACACCAATAAGAAGAAGAGACTTGCTTGGGCCAAGAAACACGAGCAATGGACATTAGACCGGTGGAAACCTGTCCTTTGGTCTGATGAGTCCAAATTGGAGATTTTTGGTTTCAACCGCCGTGTCTTTGTGAGATGCAGAGTAGCTGAATGGATGATCTCCGCATGTGTGGTTCCCACCGGGAAGCATGGAGGAGGAGGTGTGATGGTGTATTTGTATTTATTATGGATCCCCATTAGCTGTTACCAAAGTAGCAGCTACTCTTCCTGGGGTCCCGCAAAATTAAGGCAGTTTATACAATTTTAAAAACATTACAATACATTCACAGATTTCACAACACACTATGTGCCCTCAGGCCCCTACTCCACCACTACCACATATCTACAGTACTAAATCCATGTGTATGTATGTTATCGTGTGTGTGTGTATGTATGTGTCTGTGCCTATGTTCGTGTTACTTCACAGTCCAGCTGTTCCATAAGGTGTTTTTTATCTGTTTTTTAAATCTAATTTTACTGCTGCGTCAGTTACTTGATGTGGAATAGAGTTCCATGTAGTCATGGCTCTATGTAGTACTGTGTGCTTCCCATAGTCTGTTCTGGACTTGGGAACTGTGAAGAGACCTCTTGTGGCATGTCTTGTGGGGTATGCATGGGTGTCCGAGCTGTGTGCCAGTAGTTTAGACAGAGAGCTCGGTGCATTCAACATGTCAATAACTCTCATAAATAAAAGTAGTGATGACGTCAATCTCTCCTCCACTTTCAGCCAGGAGAGATTGACATAGATATTATTAATATTAGCTCTCTGTGTACATCCAAGGGCCAGCCGTGCTGCCCTCTTCTGAGCCAATTGCAATTGCAAAACTAGGGCCTGTAGTACATGCCTTGTTGATAGTGTTGTTAAGAAGGCAGACCATCGCTTTATTATAGACAGACTTCTCCCAATCTTAGTTACTACTGCATACTGCATCAATATGTTTTGACCATGACAGTTTACGATCTAGTGTTATTCCAAGCAGTTTAGTCATCTCAACTTGCTCAATTTCCACACTATTTATTACAAGATTTAGTTGAGGTTTAGGGTTTAGTGAGTGTTTTGTTCCAAATACAATGCTTTTAGTTTTAGAAATATTTAGGCCTAACTTATTCCTTGCCACCCACTCTGAAACTAACTGCAACTCTTTGTTGAGTGTTGCAGTCATTTCAGTCAGTGTAGTAGCTGACGTGTATAGTGTCGAGTCATTCGCATACATAGACACTGGCTTTACTCAGTCAGTGGCATGTCGTTAGTAAAAATTGAAAAAAAGCAAGGGGCCTAAACAGCTACCCTGGGGAATTCCTGTTTCTAACTGGATTATATTTGAGAGGCTTCCATTAAAGAACACCCTCTGTGTTCTGTTAGACAAGTAACTCTTCATACACATTATAGCAGGGGGTGTAAAGTCATAACACATCAGTTTTTCCAGCAGCAGACTATGATCGATAATGTCAAAAGCTGCACTGAAGTCTAACAAGACAGCCCCCACAATCATTTTATCACCAATTTCTCTCAGTCAATCATCAGTAATTTGTGTAAGTGCTGTGCTTGTTGAGTGTCCTTCCCTATAAGCATGCTGAAATTATGTTGTCAATTTGTTTACTGTAAAATTGCATTGTATCTGGTCAAACACCATTTAAAAAAAAAGTTTACTAAGGGTTGGTAACAGGCTGATTGGTCGGCTATTTGAGCCAGTAAAAGGGGCTTTACTATTCTTGGGTAGCGGAATGACTTTAGCTTCCCTCCAGGCCTGAGGGCACACACTCTCTAGTAGGATTAAATTGAAGATGTGGCAATATCGTCTGCTATTATCCTCAGTAATTTTCCATCCAGATTGTCGACCCCGGTGGCTTGTCATTGTTGATAGACAACAATAACTTTTTCACCTCTTCCACACTGACTTTACGGAATTCAAATGTACAATTCTTGTCTTTCATAATTTGGTCCGATATACTTGGATGTGTAGTGTCTGCGTTTGTTGCTGGCATGTCATCCCTAAGTTTGCTTACCAATGAAAAAGTCATTAAAGTCGTTTGCAATATCAGTGGGCTTTGTGATGAATGAGCCATCTGATTCAATCTATGAAGGAGCCGAGTTGGCTTTTATTCCCAAAATGTAATTTAAGATGCCTCAAAGCATTTTACTATCATTCTTTATATAATTTATCTTTGTTTCATAGTGTAGTTTATTTTATTTTTTATTTCATTTAGTCACATGATTTCTTAATTTGCAGTATGTTTGCCAATCAGTTGGGCTGCCAGACTTAATTGCCATACCTTTTTCCTAATCTCTTTTGGCTAACCATACCATTTTTCAATTCCTCATCAATCCGAGGGGATTTAACAGTTTTTACAGTCATTTTCTTAATGGGTGCATGCTTATTAGTACCTGGAATAAGTAGTTTCATAAATGCATCAAGTGCAGCGTCTGGTTGCTCCTCATTACACCACAAACCAGCAAATATTCGTTACATCATCAACATATGAATCACTACAAAACTTATTGTATGGCCTCTTATACACTATATTAGGCCCAGCCTTTGGAACTTTGGTTTTCCTAGATATGGCTACTATATTGTGATCACTACATCCAATGGATTTGGATACTGCTTTAAAGCACATTTCTGCAGCCTTAGTAAAGATGTGATCAATACATGTTGATGATTTCATTCTTGTGCTGTTTGTAACTAGCCTGGTAGGTTGACTGACAACCTGATCCAGGTTACAGGCACTGGTTACAGTTTTAACTTTTTTCCTGAGTGGGCAGCTTGATGATAGCCAGTCAATATTTAAATCACCTAGAAAATATACCTCTCTGTTGATATCCCATACATTATCAAGCATTTCACACATATTATCCATATAATGACTGTTAGCACTTGGTGGTCTATAGCAGCTTCCCACAAGAATGGGCTTTAGGTGAGGCAGATGAACCTGTAGCCATATTACTTCAACAGTGGAAGAAGAATTTAAAGTAGGTGGGCGTGGGTTCCTCAGTAGCTTATGTAGGTTTGCTACTTGCTTGCTAAGAGTAGCTACTTCGCTCCTGTAGTCCTCCGTAAGCCAGCAGTTGCTACATTGAAAGTCAGCGCGGTCCACATTGTCCCGGAACAAAGCAAAGTAAACACAGCTCCTGCAACGCTGGAAACCTTTAATAGCGGCCTCCATTTGAGACCTTTTTTTTGAGGCCACCGAGTGTGGGGGTGCTTTGCTGCTGGCGCTGTCTGTGATTTATTTAGAATTCAAGGAACACTTAACCAGCATGGCTACCACAGCATTCTGCAGCAATTCGCCATCCCATCTGGTTTGCGCTTTGGGACTACCATTAGTTTTTCCACAGGACAATGACCCAACACACCTCCAGGCTGTGTAAGGGCTATTTGACCAAGAAGGAGAGTGATGGAGTGCTGCATCAGATGAACTGGCCTCCACAATCACCCGACCTCAACTCAATTGAGATGGTTTGGGATGAGTTGGACCGCAGAGTGAAGGAAAAGCAGCCAACAAGTGCTCAGCATATGTGGGAACTCCTTCAAGACTGTTGGAAAAGCATTCCTCATGAAGCTGTTTGAGAGAATGCCAAGAGTGTGCAAAGCTATCATTAAGGCAAAGGGTGGCTACTTTGAATATATTTTGATTTGTTTAACACTTTGTTGGTTACTACATGATTCCATATGTGTTATTTCAAAGTTTTGATGTCTTCACTATTATTCTACAATGTAGAAAATAGTAAAAATAAAGAAAAACCCATGAATGGGTAGGTGTCCAGACTTTTGACTGGTACTGTATATTTTTTACATTAATCCACCAGATACTATAGCTGCAGGCCTGCTCCCAGACTGGCAGTCAGAGCAGCGCATCAGTGGTTATATCCCAGCCTGGCAGTCAGAGCAGCGCATCAGTGGTTATATTAATGAGATTTCAATCAAATCCAGTCAGTCAATAAAGCTCTCTGGTACAAATTGCCAAGGAACATTGGGCTCTGGGGTGAGCTCATTTAAATGAATCCATATTCAGTACACTGTGACCTGTGACCTGTTAGAACTGGCTGGGCCAATAGGTTCAATTAGAGAATGACATTGCATAATAGCCTACTGTGGCTATAGCTCTCTGTCTCTTACAGCCAGTACCAATTCCCTCCCTACTCCTTCCCCTTGGCCCTAACCCTTCCCCTTGGCCATACTCCTTCCCTTTGGCCCTAACCCTTCCCCTTGGCCATACTCCTTCCCTTTGGCCCTAACCCTTCCCCCTACTCCTTCCCCTTCCCCCTACTCCTTCCCCATGGCCATACTCCTTCCCCTTGGCCCTACTCCTTCCCCATGGCCATACTCCTTCCCCTTGGCCCTATGCCTTCCCCATGGCCCTACTCCTTCCCCCTGGCCTTACTCTGTCCCCTTGGCCCTACTCCTTCCCCTTGGCCCTACTCCTTCCCCATGGCCCTACTCCTTCCCCTTGGCCCTACTCCTTCCCCATGGCCCTACTCCTTCCCCTTGGCCCTACTCCTTCCCCTTGGCCCTACTCCTTCCCCTTGGCCCTACTCCTTCCCCATGGCCCTTCCCCATGGCCCTACTCCTTCCCCATGGCCCTACTCTTTCCCCATGGCCCTACTCCTTCCCCCTACTCCTCCCCCCTACTCCTTCCCCATGGCCCTACTCCTTCCCCTTGGCCCTACTCCTTCCCCTTGGCCCTACTCCTTCCCCTTGTCCCTACTCCTTCCCCTTGGCCCTACTCCTTCCCCTTGGCCCTACTCCTTCCCCTTGGCCCTACTCCTTCCCCATGGCCCTACTCCTTCCCCTTGGCCCTACTCCTTCCCCTTGTCCCTACTCCTTCCCCATGGCCCTACTCCTTCCCCTTGGCCCTACTCCTTCCCCTTGGCCCTACTCCTTCCCCATGGCCCTACTCCTTCCCCTTGGCCCTACTCCTTCCCCTTGTCCCTACTCCTTCCCCTTGGCCCTACTCCTTCCCCTTGGCCCTACTCCTTACCTTTGGCCTTACTCCTTCTCCTTGTCCCTACTCCTTCCCCTTGGCCCTACTCCTTCCCCTTGGCCCTACTCCTTCCCCATGGCCCTACTCCTTCCCCTTGGGCCTACTCTTTCCCGATGGCCCTACTCCTTTCCCGATGGCCCTACTCCTTCCCTTTGGCCTTACTCCTTCCCCTTGTCCCTACTCCTTCCCTTTGGCCTTACTCCTTCTCCTTGTCCCTACTCCTTCCCCTTGGCCCTACTCCTTCCCCTTGGCCTTACTCCTTCCCCTTGGCCCTTCCCCTTGGCCCTACTCCTTCCCCTTGGCCCTACTCCTTCCCCATGGCCCTACTCCTTCCCCTTGGCCCTACTCCTTCCCCATGGCCCTACTCCTTCCCCTTGGCCCTACTCCTTCCCCTTGGCCCTACTCCTTCCCCTTGGCCCTACTCCTTCCCCATGGCCCTACTCCTTCCCCATGGCCCTACTCCTTCCCCTTGGCCCTACTCCTTCCCCTTGGCCCTACTCCTTCCCCTTGGCCCTACTCCTTCCCCTTGGCCCTACTCCTTCCCCTTGGCCCTACTCCTTCCCCTTGGCCCTACTCCTTCCCCATGGCCCTACTCCTTCCCCTTGGCCCTACTCCTTTCCCATGGCCCTACTCCTTCCCCTTGGCCCTACTCCTTCCCCATGGCCCTACTCCTTCCCCTTGGCCCTACTCCTTCAATGTTTCCAGATCTGAAGGGTCTCATGAAGCTTCTCTATGGTGCATACGTTCTTTTGACTCATCACATACGCTGCTGTTTATTATCTATCCTGTTGCCTAGTCACTTTATCCTATTGCCTTGTCACCGGTTACCTATCTACCCCCGCAAATGGACTACTGGTACTGGTACCCCATGTTGATAGCCAAGTTATCATTACTCAGTACTGGTACCCCTTGTATATAGCCAAGTTATCATTACTCAGTACTGGTACCACATGTGTATAGCCAAGTTATCATTACTCAGTACTGGTACCCCATGTTTATAGCCAAGTTATCATTACTCAGTACTGGTACCCCTTGTATATAGCCAAGTTATCATTACTCAGTACTGGTACCCCATGTTTATAGCCAAGTTATCATTACTCAGTACTGGTACCCCTTGTATATAGCCAAGTTATCATTACGCAGTACTGGTACCACATGTTTATACCCAAGTTATCATTACTCAGTACTGGTACCCCATGTTTATAGCCAAGTTATCATTACTCAGTACTGGTACCCCATGTTTATAGCCAAGTTATCATTACTCAGTACTGGTACCCCTTGTATATAGCCAAGTTATCATTACTCAGTACTGGTACCACATGTTTATAGCCAAGTTATCATGACTCAGTACTGGTACCCCTTGTTTATAGCCAAGTTATCATTACTCAGTACTGGTACCCCTTGTTTATAGCCAAGTTATCATTACTGAGTACTGGTACCACATGTTTATAGCCAAGTTATCATTACTCAGTACTGGTACCCCTTGTTTATAGCCAAGTTATCATTACTCAGTACTGGTACCACATGTTTATAGCCAAGTTATCATTACTCAGTACTGGTACCACATGTTTATAGCCAAGTTATCATTACTCAGTACTGGTACCCATGTTTATAGCCAAGTTATCATTACTCAGTACTGGTACCCCTTGTAAATAGCCAAGTTATCATTACTCAGTACTGGTACCCCATGTTTATAGCCACGTTATCATTACTCAGTACTGGTACCCCATGTTTATAGCCAAGTTATCATTACTCAGTACTGGTACCCCATGTTTATAGCCAAGTTATCATTACTCAGTACTGGTACTCCATGTTTATAGCCAAGTTATCATTACTCAGTACTGGTACCCCTTGTAAATAGCCAAGTTATCATTACTCAGTACTGGTACCCCATGTTTATAGCCAAGTTATCATTACTCAGTACTGGTACCCCATGTTTATAGCCAAGTTATCATTACTCAGTACTGGTACCCCTTGTTTATAGCCAAGTTATCATTACTCAGTACTGGTACCCCTTGTATATAGCCAAGTTATCATTACTCAGTACTGGTACCACATGTTTATAGCCAAGTTATCATTACTCAGTACTGGTACCCCATGTTTATAGCCAAGTTATCATTACTCAGTACTGGTACCCCATGTTTATAGCCAAGTTATCATTACTCAGTACTGGTACCCCATGTTTATAGCCAAGTTATCATTACTCAGTACTGGTACCCCATGTTCATAGCCAAGTTATCATTACTCAGTACTGGTACCCCATGTTTATAGCCAAGTTATCATGACTCAGTACTGGTACCCCATGTATATAGACAAGTTATCATAACTCAGTACTGGTACCACATGTTTATAGCCAAGTTATCATTACTCAGTACTGGTACCCCATGTTTATAGCCAAGTTATCATTACTCAGTACTGGTACCCCATGTTTATAGCCAAGTTATCATTACTCAGTACTGGTCCCCCATGTGTATAGCCAAGTTATCATTACTCAGTACTGGTACCCCATGTTTATAGCCAAGTTATCATTACTCAGTACTGGTACCCCATGTTTATAGCCAAGTTATCATTACTCAGTACTGGTCCCCCATGTTTATAGCCAAGTTATCATTACTCATTGTGGATTTATTCCTTGTGTTATTATTTTTTCTATTATTTCTCTCTGTATTGTATTGTATTGAAGGGCCCGTTAGCATTTCACTGTTAGTCCACCTGTTGTTTACGAAGCAGGTGACAAATTAAATTTGATTTGACTTTAGAGATATACAAACATTGAAGATCTGCAAATATCAGTAATTACATTATTGCCGCGCACCTGCAACAAGAAAACTCAGATGTGAGAGGGCTTTTATTAAAAAATGGTAGATCTGAAAATATTGAAGGATTAGGGCCAACAGAAGGAAGGTTAATGTTTATTGTCATGAGTCTTGTCCTGGGGCAGAACTGAACGATTTCCACTAGATAGGCCAGCTGCAAAGTCAAAATTGGCTATATTATGAAAACTCAAATTTGCTTTTTGGTCTATGGTTAGGCATTAGGGTTAGCAGTATGATTAAGGAGAAAGAGATGGAGATAGAGGGGGGAGGAGAGACAGAGAGAGGGATCTGAGGAGAGACAGAGAGAGGGATAGAGGAGGGAGGAGAGACAGAGAGAGGGACAGAGGGGGGAGGAGAGAGAGAAAGGGATAGCGGGGGGAGGAGAGACAGAAGGGGGAGGAGAGAGAGGGATAGAGGGGGGAGGAGAGACAGAGAGAGGGACCGAAGGGGGAGGAGAGACAGAGAGAGGGACAGAGGGGGGAGGAGAGACAGACAGAGGGGGAGGAGAGACAGAGAGAGGGATCTGAGGAGAGACAGAGAGAGGGATAGAGGAGGGAGGAGAGACAGAGAGAGGGACAGAGGGGGGAGGAGAGAGAGAAAGGGATAGCGGGGGGAGGAGAGACAGAAGGGGGAGGAGAGAGAGGGATAGAGAGGGGGAGGAGAGACAGACAGAGGGACAGAGGAGGGAGGAGAGACAGAAGGGGGAGGAGAGACAGACAGAGGGAGGAGAGACAGACAGAGGGACAGAGGAGGGAGGAGAGACAGACAGAGGGACAGAGGAGGGAGGAGAGACAGACAGGGGGAGGAGAGACAGAGAGAGGGACAGAAGAGGGAGGAGAGACAGAGAGAGGGATAGAGGGGGAGGAGAGACACAGAGGGGGAGGAGATACAGAGAAAGGGACAAAGGGGGGAGGAGATACAGAGAGAGGGGGGAGGAGAGAGAAGGAAAGAACAGACAGACAGACAGAAAGCAAAGTAGGGACAGAGGGACAGAGGGGGGAGGAGATACAGAGAGAGGGGGGAGGAGAGACAGAGGGGGGAGGAGAGACAGAGGGGGGAGGAGAGACAGACAGAGGGATAGAGGGGGGTGGAGAGACAGACAGAGGGAGGAGAGACAGACAGAGGGACAGAGGAGGGAGGAGAGACAGAAGGGGGAGGAGAGACAGACAGAGGGATAGAGAGAAAAAGAAGCCATTGTGTGAGAGAGAGAGATGAAAATAAATGTCACAGCTCAATGTGTCCCACTATCTCCAAGCTTACCGCATTTTATTTAACCTTTATTTAACTAGGCAAGTCAGTTAACCCGACGACGCTGGGCTGATTGTGTGCTGCCCTATGGGACTCCCAATCACAGCCGGTAGTGATACAGCCTGGCTATGTTTTATGATACTGTTATTACGCAAAACACAGGGCTCTATGTATTACTGTAGTAGACCTACTGTATACAAAACACAGGGCTCTATGTATTACTGTAGTAGACCTACTGTATACAAAACACAGGGCTCTATGTATTACTGTAGTAGACCTACTGTATACAAAACACAGGGCTCTATGTATTACTGTAGTAGGACTACTGTATACAAAACACAGGGCTCTATGTATTACTGTAGTAGGACTACTGTATACAAAACACAGGGCTCTATGTATTACTGTAGTAGGACTACTGTATACAAAACACAGGGCTCTATGTATTACTGTAGTAGGCCTACTGTATACAAAACACAGGGCTCTATGTATTACTGTAGTAGGACTACTGTATACAAAACACAGGGCTCTATGTATTACTGTAGTAGGCCTACTGTATACAAAACACAGGGCTCTATGTATCACTGTAGTAGACCTACTGTATACAAAACACAGGGCTCTATGTATTACTGTAGTAGACCTACTGTATACAAAACACAGGGCTCTATGTATTACTGTAGTAGGCCTACTGTATACAAAACACAGGGCTCTATGTATTACTGTAGTGGACTACTGTATACAAAACACAGGGCTCTATGTATTACTGTAGTAGACCTACTGTATACAAAACACAGGGCTCTATGTATTACTGTAGTAGGCCTACTGTATACAAAACACAGGGCTCTATGTATTACTGTAGTAGACCTACTGTATACAAAACACAGGGCTCTATGTATTACTGTAGTAGGACTACTGTATACAAAACACAGGGCTCTATGTATTACTGTAGTAGACCTACTGTATACAAAACACAGGGCTCTATGTATTACTGTAGTAGACCTACTGTATACAAAACACAGGGCTCTATGTATTACTGTAGTAGACCTACTGTATACAAAACACAGGGCTCTATGTATTACTGTAGTAGACCTACTGTATACAAAACACAGGGCTCTATGTGTTACTGTAGTAGGACTACTGTATACAAAACACAGGGCTCTATGTATTACTGTAGTAGGACTATTGTATACAAAACACAGGGCTCTATGTATTACTGTAGTAGGACTACTGTATACAAAACACAGGGCTCTATGTATTACTGTAGTAGACCTACTGTATACAAAACACAGGGCTCTATGTATTACTGTAGTAGGACTACTGTATACAAAACACAGGGCTCTATGTATTACTGTAGTAGGACTACTGTATACAAAACACAGGGCTCTATGTATTACTGTAGTAGGCCTACTGTATACAAAACACAGGGCTCTATGTATTACTGTAGTAGACCTACTGTATACAAAACACAGGGCTCTATGTATTACTGTAGTAGACCTACTGTATACAAAACACAGGGCTCTATGTATTACTGTAGTAGACCTACTGTATACAAAATGTTCTCATCTTCAATCTGATAGAACAGGAGTTTGAGAATATACAGATAAATCCAATAACATTGCTTCTACCTAATTTCTTATGACAACAATGAGAATTACACAACTTTGAACAAACCTTATAGATTTCCCTTTTACTCTGGTTCTTCTTGATGTTATGAAGGTAAACCTTCATAGTAACATTAGTTATGTTTGTTACATTCGTAATGTTTTGTATTCTGTTCTTGTAATGAAAGTAATTTCAGAACCAAATGAACAAGAAAAAATATTCTAAAAGTATTTTATACATTTTTTATGAGGTTTCTATTTCTCCCATTCTTGTTTTTTTCAGCCATGGCCATCAGTGACCCGTTCTTCAGCGGTAACCAGTCATCCTGGATGTCTTTCCCTCCAGTCAGCATCAGACACAGGACAGACCTCAGGCTGCAGTTCCAGACTCTGTCACCAGAGGGCATCCTCTTCTACACAGCACAGCACCTCAGTGCCCGGGCCGGTAGGAACAACCATTCTATCCCTCTGCTCTGTTTTCATGTCATTTGTGGTTTATAGAAACGTGCTAATAATATAAATACATCCAGAATGACAACAACATTAATGACCATCGTATCCCTCTGTCCCTCTGTGGTCATGTCATCCACAGGAGACTTCTTCTGTGTGTCCCTGACATCAGGGTTGGTCCAGCTGCGTTACAACCTGGGTTCTGGAACCAACGTGTTACAGTCCACTAACAGAGTGGACATCAGCGGAGGGACCTGGCACACGGTACCATGTCAAATCAAATCACATTTTATTTGTCACATGCTCCAAATACAACAGGTGTAGATCTTACAGTGAAATGCTTACTTACAAGCCCTTAACCAACAACGCAGTTGTAAGCGAAAAAAGACACAATAGCACAATTGGTTAGGTGGCCGTATAACGGCAGCCATCTCCTCCTGCCCCATTATGTTCTTACACCTGTACAGAACAGACCGGAACATTCCAGCTGCGTTTGTGCTGAAAACACATCAGATATTTACAGGATCTGGCTAAATAATTAGAAAACACACACACGCAATTCATATTTTCTGTAAAGGTTTGATGTTTTTAATCATTCCAGGTGAGGGCAGGCAGGACGGGCCACCAGGGGTTCCTGGTTCTGGACGGGCTGGAGGTGAAGCAGAACGACACCGAGGGAGGGATGTCCACTCTGGATGTGGCCACGGACTTCTTCGTCGGCGGGGTCTCTGACCTGAGCTCCATCTCTACGTTCTCCGTGGAGAACGAGCCTGTGGGTTTTACCGGAGGCGTGAGAGAGCTCGTCTTAAACGGACACGACTTTGACCTGACGGAGACAGGGGCCCTGGGAGGGGCCAACGTGGGCGACTGGGACGGGACGGCGTGCGGGTACAAGGTGTGCCAGAACGGCGGCCTCTGTACTGCGTTGAGCGGCGCCGATTCGGACTCGTTTATGTGCACCTGTCCTCCTCGGTGGACGGGTCCTGTGTGTAACCAGTCGGTGTATTGTGTCAATAACCTGTGTCAACATGAGTCATTGTGTTTCTCTGATCTTGTGACTGGCTCATACGACTGTTTCTGTCCTCTCGGGTGGGAGGGGAGGTACTGCGATAAGCAGGTAGGCCTATCCATGACCACTCTGAAGTTCGTTGGGAAATCATATCTGAAATACAGGGATCCTAAATTCAACACAAGGAATCTGAGGTACACGCAGGTTTCGTTTAATTTTACAGCAAGCGGGAACGAAGGGTTGATTCTGTGGATGGGAAGAGCGGAGCACGATGACGACGACTACCTTGCTGTCGGGCTTCAGGAGGGGCACCTCAAAATCGCAGTCAACCTCGGAGAGAGGCTCTCCCTCCCGCTCACCTTCAGAAACGTCACGTTGTGTTGCAACAAATGGTATTATTTATCTCTCTCTCTGAACAGTACCCTTATTCAGGTGTTCCTGGGTGACGAGAGGGTCCTTTTCGAAGACGTGGACCCCTTCGAGCGTTACGTTGCCATGAATTACGGGGGTCTGTTGTACTTGGGAGGGTTCGAGTTGCACAGGAACATCTCAACAGTGACGTCTGGGCTGTTTACCAAAGGGTTTGTGGGAGATCTTAAAGATGTGCGTTTGTATCAGGACCCCAGACAACTGCAGTTCCTCCAAAACAGCAAAGGATTTAATGTTCACAAAAGTAATGAGTAGTTCTGTAACTTGTGAAAATAGGTGATTAATGTGTTGTGATAAAGAAATTCATAGAATTGGTTTCTAGAATGTAATAATTTAAGTTCTTTATACACTTTGTTTGGCAATCCAAGTTGTATTCATTATGCACCAAATGGAAGAAAACAGGGAGGACAACTTCCTGGAATTGTTAATAAGCGCTTGTGTTGTTCTAAATCCATTGTGTGCCCTGATGAACACAACTCTGTTGAAACTGCCAACTCCTCAGTAGATGGTTTATACCCTGAGTATTCCAAACATTAAGAACACCTTCCTAATATAGAGTTGCTCCCCTCCCTTTTACCCTCAGAACAGCCTCAATTCTTTGGGGCATGGACTCTACAAGGTGTCGAAAGCGTTCCACAGGGATGCTGGCCCATGATTCCCACAGTTGTGTCAAGTGGCTGGATGTCCTTTGGCTGGTGGACCATTTTTGATACACACAGGAAACTGTTGAGCATGAAAACCCCAGCAGCATTGCAGTTCTTGACACACTCAAACTGACACCTGCTACACCATTCAAAGGCACAAATCTTTAGTCTTGCCTATTCACCCTCAATGGCACACATACACAATCCATGTCTCAAATAATGTCTCCTACACTGATTGAAGAGAAACTCAATAAGGGATCATAGCTTTCACCTTGATTCACCCGGTCAGTCTATGTCATGGAAAGAGCAGGTGTTCTTAATGTTTTGTGAAATATAGTTTTCATAATATAATATACATTCCTCTTCTCAACAATAAGAAGATCACCTTTATTACCAGCTGTACATGAACACGGTGCAGAAGGCACACTTGATTTCAGAATGTACATGACAAGCCAAAATGTACATAGACAATATTTGTCGATAGAAAAAAAACTATTTCTGTATAGCAATTTAAAAAAATAAAATGGAAAAAACAAAATAAGAGAAGCTGCTTTAATTAAAATGTTGTTGTTTTCTGCTACTCAAATGGTTAGTTTCTCTCCGCTGTATTAAATTCATGTCATACTGTTGAAGTGACCAGAACTTTCCCTCCATCTCTACTCCAACAGCCTGTTATTTTGTGTTTCATGCTATAGAAAACATTCAAAGAATAGTTCAGCGATTTTACATATTAAGATTTGTTTCTTTACGCTGAAAACAATCTATGGACAAGGGGAGCGACTACAATCCACACTAAGTATTAGCAACATTAGCGGTTTGGGATCATTTCCCTGTCTAAGTCAATCTACCCTGTTTAGCATGTGTTAACATGCCCAAATCATTGCTGCCTCCTTATCCATAGACTGCTTTTAAAAGGTATGGAAACATATGTCAAATCATTGAGCTATTCCTTTAACCACTTGTTGTGATCCATATCAGAGCACATAATGCTCAGTGCACCAAGTCACCATGTGACACGCAGAATACAGAAATATACAGTCAAATTAACACTTCAAAAAACAGGAGATTTTCAAAACGTGAAATATCACCTCAAAGCCTTAACGGTTGGTTTTTAAGAAAGCAGATCTCAGAATGTGTTAATAATCCTACTGAAAGTGTTGACCTCTACTGTATTTTAAAAATAACATATAAAAAGGGACAATGCCACTAAAACTGTTGTAGGGTAGACCATCTCGGGGTGGGGTAGTACAAAAGAAAACTCATGAGTGACTGTCTTTGGAACTTCTCCTCGATTTCTCATAATCAGAGTCTCTCCTGCTGTGTTTGTGACGGTTCCCGTGGTCACCGTCGCTGTGGTGACGTTCTTTCCTCCTCTCGCTGTGACCGTGGCGCTGGTCTTTAGAGTGGTGCCGGCTCCCTCTGTGGTGAGAAGAAGAGTCTTTACTCCGGTCTCTCTCTCTGCTCCGGCTTCTGTCACCTTTCTTTCCCCTCTCTTGGCTGTGGTTCCGGCTCTTCTCTCCGTGACGGGACTCACTGTGGTGCCGGTGCCTCCCGTACTGGTCCCTGTCCTCCTTCTTGTGGCCCGACCCGGGCTGCCTGTCCCAGGGGTCACTGTACAGAAGCCTCTCTGCTGCCCCCTTCTGGTCCTCTTTGGCAGCGGCGGATGGGGGCGGGGGCAGGTTCAGGTTGGGATTGGACGACTCAGCGGAGGAAAACCTCTGAGGGTCACCACCGTAAGCTAACGGTAGCCCCCCGGGGAAAGAGTTGGGAGATGTGGGTCCTGGACCAGGTTGAGCCCACTGTGTTATTCCAGCATGATTCTGCATCTGTGGGTTGTGAGGTGGCGGGTACATCATGGGTGGTGGGGGGCCAGTAGGGTAGCTGAAGTTGGTGGGTAGCTGGGGCGGGTGCTGGAAATGTGGCGGTGCGGTGTTACCGAAGGGGGGGATAGGTGGTGCTGGCTGGTACTGGAAGTCTACAGGAGGTCCTCCAGGCTGGAGGGGGATGGGACCATAGGGACCAACCTGTAGTGGGCCATGGTTTGGAGGTGGGGGGCGTCTGTAGTCTGTCTGGTGGTGGTGGGAGGGGTATCCGTGTTGAGCTGCCATAGGACGATACTTCCTGGTGGTCAGAACAGGAACAGGCTGGGGGTGACCCTGTGATCCTGCTGATTGGACAGCAGTTGGTTCTTCAGTCATATTGGAATACGCAGAGCTTTTCTTCAGGATTCCACTCGGAAGGGGTTTTGGTGTGGGGACGCTTTCCTCGACAGAAGCGTTGGACATGGCTGTAGGAGACAAGAGAGTAGGTGTCTTCTCTTCTTTGGATTTGTCCTTTTCACACAATGCCGAATCCCCTTTGTTTAAGGAGCCGTCTGTGTTGGGATCCGTGGAGAGGCTGGTCAGGAACGACTCTGTCGAGACGTCTGGAGGTTTGTCTTTCAGAGAGACCGACGGGCCACGGTAAGCCACACCCTCCTCTTTCGCCAACACGTTGTTGTTAGCGGTAGACGTTTCAGCCAAGCTGGAAGACACAGGTTCCTCTGCTTTGACCGGTTTGGGTTCCCTCTTCTTGATGACAAAACCAGTCTGTCTGTGAGCACCAGCGCTGGGACTCTTAGTGGTGGTGGAGCTTCCTGGAGTGGTTGCTGCTCCTCCGTCAGCCTTGGAGGTCTGTGGAGCCGAGGGCTCTCGACCATCATCACCCAGCAGTGGAGGGTTACCTGAGGAAGGAAGGAGCAAGCCGAAACGTAAGGTGTGGTTCAAAGACATGTTGCTATTATAAGTTAAAAGAAAAACAAACAACGCTTCAAATTGCAAATGGTGTTCAAGTGAGCACAGGCCTTTTATGTTTAGGTTTACCTGAGAAGTCTGGCAGGGGCAGAAGCTCCCCGCCCCAACTACGCAACACCCCCGGAAGGAAACGTAGTGGTTGGTACCCCTCTTCAGTATCTTCACCTTCAGCTTTCTCAGAGATGTCTGTACTAGACTGTTCTGCTGTGACCACTTCCTCAGCTGTGTTCAGCAATGGTATCTCTTCTCTGTCCCTTTCTTTAGTACTGGAAGCGCACAGAGAGGAGATGTACGAGTTCTCCTCCTCCTCCCGGGTAACTTCTTTGTCGTTTACAGTAACCGTAGTTGTCGCTGTCTCGGGTTTGCTCTCCGGTATGAACCTGGCCGTTTCGTTGATGTCGACGGGCAGGAAGTCCCGTTTAGGCCTCTGGCGGATGATCAGGCCCAGCAGGAGGTTGGGGCGTTTGTTTTCCAGTCCTGTTAAAGAGCAACACCGATGAAAAGCATAGTTTAAAATTGTTGAAATAAAATCATAATATACATTAAAACTAATTTCATAAATGAAACGTTGGTTGGCCACACCCATGTATTATTTAGATAGTATATTCAGAATAGATTCTTATTTGGCAAAGACAACCTAATAACATAAAAGTAGGGAAAGTAAATGTTTTTAGATAATAAAGCATCATGATTTACATTGTGAGAATATTGCGCATATTCCTTCAAAAAGGTAAATGGGGTCATGGGTTGGTTTCCCAGACCCAGATTATTAGCTAGAGCAGGGATGGGCAAACTTTTTGGTTCGAGGGCCACACCGAGATTTCCAAATTCAGAGGGCCGCACATTTTTTGGGGGACCAATTTGTCAAAATCTATTTGCGGGCCAGATAAAGGGCAGTTATTTAAAAATAGAAGGGCACCTGTTGGTAGATGGTTTAAACTTGGTAAAGTTATTAATTACACTTCGGATGGTGTATCAATAAACCCAGTCACTAGAAATATACAGGCGTCCTTCCTAACTCAGTTGCCGGAGAGGAAGGAAACCGCTCAGGGATTTCACCATGCCAATGGTGACTTTAATCAGAACAGAGAGAAACTTGGCCAAAACTTTAACAAATTGGGTAATCCAAACATTTGGAATGGTCCATGGGTATTTAAACAATAATCATGTCAAATCAGTTGTTGTTTTGTGATATCATTAAGGACGGTATAACCAAATAACGGTAACTCCACAAATGTATATCCCAGTTATCAGATTTACATCTGAATGTTGTGGAACTTACGTGATTTCAGCCTTCTAAATGAGAATTGTCAGTCAGTAATCGTGAGCAGACATTATGTCAGCGTCATGGAAGGCCCCCTTTTGCCAGAGTTTATAAAAGGACTCCTAACGAAATGTACATTAGACCAGAAGGCATGGAGCGGTGGCTACACGGCTGAGAAATGGTTTAAAACTAAAAAACAGAAAATGTGGAGCTGTGGCTACATGTTGAAATGGTTGCCATTTAACTAAACACCAAAACATGCCGAGTTGCTGCCGGTGTGGACAGTGGTGTTAGCTGTACCCTGAATAATCAACCAGTTAGACCAGTATACGGACGGTAAGCCAGACATCACAAATGGTTCTAAAACTACAAGACCCGCTGAAACTCGACGAGTGAAGACATGCAGCTCTGCATGTAAAGTCATCTAGAACTTTGACCAAAGACACAAGGAAGATTCCATCAAACGACCATTGGAAGGTCTGAAGGATCCAGTCTAACAAACAACCGTAGATTTAAAACAACCAGAGAGTCTGTCGACTGACTTCCCAGAAAATGGACTGGGTGATTTCAGAGACGACAAAGACATCCAAGCGTAAGTATGTGTTGCATTTCTAAATCCGAATGAACGGTTGTTAGGGTAAATATCCATATTTATGATGAGCGTATTATTGTCTCTCTTTCCCCACCCCTTTTATTGTGTAACAAGCCGTCATATCGGGTTAATCCACTAGGGACTTTTCATTGCATCATGTTAATAATCATTATTCAATACTATGCTGTGTGCGTGTGTGTTTGTATTTCTGTGTGATTATTTCATTAGTTAGTAAATAATTAAGCTGATTCATCATGGAGACTAGGGTTTGTGCAGATTTATAGGATATTACGACGTTCAGAATGAGACTGAAATAGGAGCAAATGATTAATGGATGACGGATAGCATATCGAGATTCTGATATTCTTGGATTAAATTGGGAAACGGTAACTCAAACTTTCTGTGGTGCCCCAGATTAAATTAATTGCGTAATAATTTAACGTGGTATGTAGTTATTTGATGACTAGCCGTCATCGCATTAATGGTAGTCACGTCACGACAGAATGGATCAACAACATTGTAATTACTCCACAATACTAACTTAAATTAACAGAGTGAAAAGGAAGCCTGTACAGAATACTGCAAAACATGTGGTAAAGCAATAAACTTTTTGTCCTGAATACTAAGTGTTATTTTGGGGCAAATCCAATACATTACACCACTCTCCGTATTTTCAAACATAGTGGTGGCTGTGTCATGTTATGGGTATGCTTGTAATCGTTTGTAATCGTTAAGGACTGGGGAGTTGTTCAGGATAAAAAAGAAACGTAATGAGCTAAGCACAGGTAAAATCCTAGAGGAAAACCTGGTTCACTCTGCTTTCCACAAGACAATGGGAGATTAATTCACATTTCAGCAGGACAATAATCTAAAACACAAGGCCAAATCTACACTAGAGTTGCTTACCAAGAAGACAGTAAAAGTTCCTAAGACGCAGAGTTACAGTTTTGACTTAAATCTACCCTTGAACGTCAACTAATTATACTATTGTGGGAGCCATCAGACTAGAAAGAGCTTTGAACAGAGACAATTTAGCATGCTTTTCAGTCTAGGAGTAGGCTTGATCTGGGAAACCAGTACCAGATGAATCCAACATTTTTTTATTTTTTTTATTAGGATCTCTTTTAGCCAATGAAAGTCTATTCGCCCAATATACGTAGAGAGTAGTTGGTTGTTACCTGGGCCATCAAAGGGAACCAATTGGTGTGGGACTTTCTCAATAGCACCCAAGGGGATGAGATACATGTCTTTGACTTGTTTCAAGTTGTTGGCGACAACGCCGAAGCGTTTACGGCTACTGAAGTAGGCATAGAGCAGAGTGTAGTGGATCTCATCCTCGTCGGTCTCAGGGGAAAAACGAATCAAACAAACCTCCTAAAAAAAGACCAAAATAAAAGGAGGAAAGAAATTCAATTTGACTTAATACATTTATTTAACCAGGTGGGAAGGTTAATAAATTCTTATTTACAATGAATGACTTAAGTGTCAGGGAACATGTACAATTAAAACAAATCTCAGACTACATTTTATGCATTGTAGCCCAAAACTAGCTAGACAGCTACTATTCATCTCCAGTTCAGGCACAGATTGTCTTGGAAAGATGAATATACTTTTACTGCCCGGGCCACCCATATGTAAAATGTGTACACACATGACTAAGTCGCTTTGGATAAAAGTGTCTGCTAAATGGCATATTATATTTGTATATCATACTTGCCCTCTTGAGTCTTGGCCAGGTTACTGTAAAAGCTCTTTATGACAACTTCTGATGTTTAAATTCATTTGATTGATTTATCATATTTCAAGCAGGTCGTCCTACACTTTGAACGTACCTTTGTTCCAGTGGCTCTGATCTTGTCCAGGTAGTCCCATACGATCTGTGGGGAGATCCTCCCACCCATCTGGAAACTCTCCGGCAGATCCTGATAACAGGGATTATCACCATCAGCATTTCATCCCATTCATTGATTTTATAAAAATAATACTTGTCATATTCCTTTGAGCATGGTGAAGTTATTACACTTTAGATGGTGTATCAATACACCCAGTCACTACAAAGATAGACAGCCTTCCTAACTCAGTTGATGGAGAGGAAGGAAACCTCTCAGGGATTTCACGAGGCCAATGGTGACTTAAAGTTAGAGTTTAATGGATGTGATATGAAAAAACTGAGGGTGGATCAACCAAATTGTAGTTATGCCACAATACTAACGTAATTGACAGAGTAAAAAAATGAGGAAGCCTGTACAGAATAAAAATTATTCCAAAACATGAATCCTGTTTGCAATAAGGCACTAAAGTAAAACCGCAAAAAATTAATTGGGTAAATAAATGTACTTTATGTCCTGAATACAAAGCGTTATGTTTGGGGCAAATCCAACACGTCACTGAGTACCACTCTTCATATTTTCAAGCATGGTGGTGGCTGCATCATGTTATGGGTATGCTTGTCATGGGCAAGGACTAGGGAGATTTTTTTTTTTAAATAAAAAGAAACAGAAGAGAGCTGCTTTCCAATACTGGGAGACATTCACCTTTCAGGAGGACAACCTAAAACAATGCCAAATGTACACGAGTTGCTTACCAAAACCACATTGAATGTTCCCGAGTGGCCTAGTTACAGTTTACAGTTCACTTGAAAAAGGGCCGTCTAGCAATGATCAACAACTAGCTTGAAGAATTTAAAAAATAATACATGTGAAAAAAATTGTACAATCCAGGTGTGCAAAGCTCTTATAGTAACCCAGTTTATGTTAGAATTTTTCTTTGGCAGAGTATTGTGTTGATCGTTGACAAAAAAAATCTAATGAAATCAATTTTAATCCCACCTTGTTTTCAACAAAATTTGGGAAACTTTGAAGGCCCTGTATTTCCAAAACATTGGTTTACTTTAATGTAGCTGTGAGCTAGGTGTTGATAGCAACTGACTGACTCATTTAGTGCTAAGGTAACATCAGCAGGCTGGCAGGGCTAACGTTAGCAGCCTAGTTGGCTAGCAACCTTGCAAGGTGATTTGTAACAATAAATTCATAAAGTATTTGCTTGTGGTTACGTTTATGCTATCTACCCTTCAACTTGATAGTTTGTTGAGTTGTTAATATAAATGGCATTTAGATAAAGGCATTCCATAACTAGAAAATCTAAATGCTGTGTTGTAACACTGTCATGAACTTTCATGAATAAGCATTACATTTCATTAAAGCAAAACAAATATATGATGCATTTATAAATTGCTTTGTGCATTTTTACCTCTGTCAGGTGGTCCAGGACACCTGATACAGGGAAGGCTTTAGTGAGGAGCTTGGCCACAGCAGGCATGTTGACAAGCCCTCTCCATAGAGGCTGCAGGTTGGACAGGAAGGAAGCCTCGCCATCTCTGCCACTCATAGACACTGACCTGGAGGCCAGAAATACAAACAACTTTAGAATAACCCTGAACTTAATTCTGGTTTATTGGTAATTTAATAATAATAATAATAATTATATACAGTACCAGTCCAAAGTTTGGACACACCTACTCATTCAAGGGTTTCTTTATTTGTGCAATTTTCTACATTGTAGAATAATAGAGAAGATATCAAAACTATGAAATAACATATGGAATCATGTAGTAACCCAAAAGTGTTAAACAAATCAAAATATATTCAAAGCAGCCACCCTTTGCCTTGACGGCAGCTTTACACATTCTTGGCATTCTCTTAACCAGCTTCATCAGGTAGTCACCTGGAATGCATTTTAATTAACAGGTGTGCCTTGTTAAAAGTGAATTTGTCTAATTTCTTTCCTTCTTAATGCAATTGAGCCAATCTGTTGTGTTGTGACAAGGTAGGGGTCGTATACAGAAGATAGCCCAAGTCCATATTATGGCAAAAACAGCTCAGATAAGCAAAGAGAAAAGACAGTCCATCATTACTTTAAGACATTAAGGTCAGTCAATGTGGAACATTACAAGAACTTTTCACATTTCTTCAAGTGCAGTTGCAAAAAACCATCAAGAGCTATGATGAAACTGGCTCTCATGAGGATCGCCACAGGAAAGGAAGACCCAGTTACCTCTGCTGCAGAGAATAAGCTCATTAGAGTTAAATGCACCTCAGATTGCAGCCCAAATAAATGCTTCACAGAGACCAAGTAACAGACACATCAACAGTTCAGAGGAGACAGCTCGAATCATGGTCGAATTGCTGCAAAGAGTCCAAATTTGAGATGTTTGGTTCCAACCGCCATGTCTTTGTGAGATGCAGAATAGGTGAACGGATGATCTCCTCATGTGTGGAACATGGAGGAGGTGCTTTGCTGGTGACACTGTCAGTGACTTATTTAGAATTAAAAAGGCACACTTAACCAGCATGGCTGCCACAGCATTCTGCAGCGATACACCATCCATCTGGTTTGTGCTTAGTGGGACTACCATTAGTTTTTCAACCTCAGGCAGTGTAATAGCCATTTGACCAATGAGAGGAGGATGGAGTGCTGCATCAGATGACCTGGCCTCCACAATCACCCGACCTCAATCCTATTGAGATGGTTTATTTAACTAGGCAAGTCAGTTAAGAACAAATTCTTATTTACAATGAAGGCCTACCATGGAACAGTGGGTTAACTGCCTTGTTCAGGGGCAGAAGGACAGATTTTTAACCTTGTCAGCTCGGGGATTCGATCCAGCAACCTTTTGGTTACTGGCCCAACGCTTTAACCACTAGGCTACCCTGTTGCCCCACAGGATGAGTTGGACCGCAGAGTTGAGGAAAAGTAGCCAACAAGTGCTCAGCATATGTGGGAACTCCTTCAAGACTGTTGGAAAAGCATTCAAAGGTGAAGCTGGTTGAGAGAATGCCAAGAGTGTGCAAAGATGTCATCAAGGCAAAGGGTGGCTACTTTGAAGAATCTAAAATCTATTTTGATTTGTTTAACACTTTTTTGGTTATAACATCATTCCATGTGTTATTTCATAGTTTTGATGTCTTCACTATTATTATACAATGTAGAAAATAGTAAAAAATTAAGAAAAACCCTGGAATGAGTAGGTTTGATACTATATATTTTCTAAATACATTTAGAATTGCTCAACACCGCTTTCCTTTGTATGTTATTTTTTGTATGACAATTTGATTTTGTTTTGTTTGACAATTTGTTTGACAACATTGATAGCCTTTGTGATTCTATCACCAGGACAAGAATGATGAAGTACAATATGGCCACAGTGCTTTCCCTTCTCTTTGGGTTGTAGGCCGTGTTACTGGAAAATGACAAACATTTGCAGATGTAAACAGGGATGACTGACTGGCTGACTGGATGTTCTGGCTAATTGACTGATTGATCCACATACCTCCCCTCGTAGTTGGAGATGATTTTGGCACTGAGGAGGCTCTCCTCTAGGACTTTGAGGTGAAGGTCGTCGTCCTTAGCAGATGAGGAGGAGGAGGGTGTCTCTTCCTCTGTAGAGGTAGTGGTGGCAGACGGTGTGTTCTTGGTCTGCCCCTCTGTAGTGCTGGAGGTAGTGGTAGTAGACTGTGTGTTCTTGGTCACTGCTTCTGTAGTGCTGGTAGCAGACCGTCTCCTCACTACACTAGTGGCCACTTTCACCACTTTGGTAGGAGCCTCCTCCACAGGTGGAGCCATACGACCTTCATGAATTACAATTCCATTAGTCCAATAGAAAACTACTGGTAAGACTTGACTTAAAGCCACAATCCTGAGTTTGAGGCGCTCATTTGGCGTGTTTCCTTCTTCTCCTCCTAATCCATCTCCCCTCTACTTCCATTCTATCTGATCAAGCATCAACACATATCTATAGTATTTCCACTATCCTTCAAAATAAAAGCAGAAACTGAAAGAACAGAATTAGGGCCTACCTGTGCAGATCTTACAGTTGAGGTCAAACAGGTGAGTCTTATGCAGACTGGTTGTATCTTGGAAAATATTGACGCTCTCGGTTGCTGTCGACAACGTCTTCTCTTGGGGAACTTCCACTGGCTCCTCTGTCACTTTGGGAGCAGCCACAGGCTCTGGCTGGAAGAGTTCAAACAACAGTGAGAGTTCATAAGAAATGTATGGACACTGGATAAATTGCATTTCCTTGATTTCTCATTGTCCTCTCTGATGCATGTTGAGGAGGAGGCAAGGATAGACCAGGGTGTGTTAATTTGAGTAAATACAATTGAGATTCACCCAGAAATTATTAAAAAAGGTATGAACTATTTCTTAGGGAGGGGACATACTCAACTCTAAATCCTGTTGAACCAATAATCCAGGCGGTCCATAAAGGTGTTAACAGAACATCTGCAGTGTGTGGGCCTGTCTGGTCGTGCCCCTTATTACCCCAGCTTCTACGTTTATAAGGACTATGACTAGCGCTGTGGCGGTAACACGGTCACAGTAACAGCCCTACCTTTGACCACTAACTATTCCAGAACCCAAAATAGAATCACAGAAAAATTTAAAAAGGACCAGCACTCACTTGAACAAGAAATGTGGTGTTTCTTCACATGAGCTGTGTCTTACCTCCGGCTCTATGGCCTCTGGTTCCTTCCCAGACTCCTGGCTCTCAATCTCTATCTCTCCTTTGTGTGTGATCTTGGTGATGGGTCGCCTCTCCGCCTCTCTCTGCTCCTTCTCAATCATCTCAATCGCCTGGGGGGGGGGGGGGGGGGGGGACAAGAACATATTGGTGAATGAATCTCACACAGATAGAGCAATGATCACAGTCCATTTTGGTGAAAGGTCATTGATAGTTCAGGTCACACAAACCGTTTTAACTTGTCAACGATAAATCAATATGATTTGGTATGATGACTAAGTTTAACTTACAGGGTGGTGTGATCAACCAATGAGGTAAGCTACTTTCATTCTACAATGCCTTTTCTATACAGTGTTTTTAGGGCAGCTTTACCAGACAGATGAAGCCTTGTCATGGACTAAAAACACACGCAATAGGGGCTCTCCACTGAAAGTCCTATTTAGTCCAGAATTAAGATGAATCTGTCTGGGAAACCTGAATTAGTCAAATACTTTGAAGGCGTACAGGCAGTGTGTTTCAGTGTTGGAGGGCAGTGTGTGTTTTAGTGTTACTTACGTGTCGAGTCTCTCTCTGTCTCCATGCAGCCAGTTCCTTTGAGGCTAGTTCCTCAGGACTCATCCTTATCAAAGTGCCAGGAGAAATCTCCCCTTTCAGAACCCTCTTGAATAACACCTGAAATACACAAGTTATAAAGCCATTTATATCAAATCAAAATCAAATCAAATGTATTTATAAAGCCCTTCGTACATCAGCTGATATCTCAAAGTGCTGTACAGAAACCCAGCCTAAAACCCCAAACAGCAAGCAATGCAGGTGTAGAAGCACGGTGGCTAGGAAAAATTCCCTAGAAAGGTCAAAACCTAGGAAGAAACCTAGAGAGGAACCAGGCTATGAGTGGTGGCCAGTCCTCTTCTGGCTGTGCCCAAGTTATAAAGTCACATAGCTAGATGAACTGATATCAAAACGTATTTTAGAATATGTTTGCGTTGTATACGTTTCATGTAGTTAACGTTCAAAACGCATATAATTTCGAGACCAAGTACCTACTACAAGCTGGGACAAAATCCAGTATAATGTCCATAAAATGTCAGTATCAGAAGAGTCAGTATTGTCTAAAAGAGAATTCATTACATCAAAATGTGTTAACATAACGACTTACATTGTTTTTGGTGTCTTTGAGGTTGAACATCAAGCTCCGGTACTTGCTCTTGTATTTGCAGTCTGTGTCTCTGTAGAAGGCAAACAGCTCTCGCTCAGTCTTCTTGGCCACCTCAGCAGCCTTCTCTGGTGACGCCTGGAAATCAGACTCCTTCAGCCTGAGACAATGTAGGGCACAATAGAGGATTACACAGGAGGAATATAGAGGATCACCACCCTTCTGTACAGGCAGATACACTACACGGACAAAAGTATGTAGACACCCCTTCAAATTAATGGATTCTGCCATTTCAGCCAAACCTGTTGCTGACAGCCATGCAATCTCCTCAGGGAAATACTGGCAGTAGAATGGCCTTACTGAAGAGCTCAGTGACCTTCAACATGGGACCGTCATAGGGAAGCCACCTTTCCAACAAGTCAGTCAAATTTCTGCCCAGCTAGAACTTCCCCGGTCAACTGTAAGTGCTGTTATTGTGAAGTGGAAACGTCTAGTAGCAACAACGGCTCAGCTGCGAAGTCACAGACCACACAAGCTCACAGAATGGGACCGCCGAGGGCTGAAGCGCGTAGCGTGTAAAAATCGTGTGTTCTCGGTTGCAACAATCACAACCAAGTTCCAAACTGCCTCTGGAAGCAACGTCAGCACAATAACCGTTTGTCTGGAGCTTCATGAAATGGGTTTCCATGGCCGAGCAGCCGCACACAAGCCTATCCTCACCATGTGCAATGACAAGCGTCGGCTCGAGTGGTATAAAGCTCGCCGATATTGGACTCTGGAGCTTGCTGGATGCCAGGAGAATGCCATCTGCTCCAATGCATAGTGGCAACTGTAAAGTTTGGTGGAGGAGGAATAATGGTCTGGGGCTGTTTTTCAAAGTTCGGCCCAGTCCCTTTAGTTCCAGTGATGGGAAATCTTAACGCTACAGCATACAATGACATTCTAGACAATTCTGTGCTTCCTAATTTGTGGCAACAGTCTGGGGAAGGTCCTTTCTTGTTTCAGCATGACAATGCCCCCGTGCACAGTCAGGTCCATACAGAAATGGTTTGTCGAGATCGGTGTGGTAGAACTCGACTGGCCTGCACAGAGCCCTGACCTCATATCCATTGAACGCCTTTGGGATGAATTGGAACACCAACAGTGAGCCAGCCCTAATCGCCCCAACATCAGTGGCCGACCTTTCTAAAGCTTTTGTGGCTGAATGGAAGCAAGTCTCCACAGCAATGTTGTTCCACCATCTAGTGGAAAGCCTTCCCAGAAGAGTGGAGGCTGTTATAGCAGCAAAGGGGGACCAACTCCATATTAATGCCAATGATTTTGAATGAGATGCTCGACAAGCAGGTGTCCACATACCTTTGGCCATGTAGTGTATCACCAGACTGTTATAGTGGTTATTAGACTAAACAGATTATAATGTTGTTAAGTTACTGTTATAACATGTTTAATTACCTCTTCAGGAGGATGTCCTTCAGGGCGTCACGGACGCTCCGTCTGATCTGGTCAACAGACACGGGTTTCTTAGAGGAGGGAGACGACGACACCTTGGGCCTCTTGGTCTCCTGTTTGACTGACACTCCTAACGGGACACAGCCACAGAGAGTAGGAGACGTCGCAGAGTAGGGCATGTTCATTAGGGCACCTTGTAGTAAAACATTTAAAATGTTTTTTTCCCAATGGAAAACAAGCGTTTCTTATTGGACAAATTCATATATTCCCTCCCCTTTTACAGTTTCATGCCTACTGAACACGACTCCTGTGAGGGACATGGACAGCAGAATGTAGAAGCACACACTACAACACACCTGATTTCTGATTTGAATCTTTGACTTCAGTCGACTGTTTTCTTTCCACAGAGTCCTGTTACAGAGTGAGACACAGAATATCGCCTCAGTGAGATTCAAAATAATCTTAGAAATTAAATTGTATATAAAATGTTTGTTTTTCTTGTTGGGCAGGGGGTTGTGCATCGTGGTGCTGAAAACATAACCACCATTGGAAAATGTCCTTAAGACAGACGTTGAATAGAATCACCATGGTAACCTAACACCCTTCCATCCATGTGTACACATGCAGGGAATAAAGAGGAAGTGAAAAGAGGTCAACCAAGCCTTGAGTAGTGCCAACACTGGCTTTCATCCATATCAGCTGAATAAACTGAAGAGGACTCCATCTGCACCACTACATTTAATCAATGGTAGGGCTGGTTGAAGATTATGTTTCTAAAACATGTGTTAAATGTAAGATTTTGACAACAGATAATATGCATAAAGGTTTATCATCCAATCTCTTCTCATAGGCTTTAATATCATAAATATGCACTGACCAGATGGTAATCCGATATGTTACAGCTCCATTTAAGATTATTATAATATTCTTATCCTCTATTCAGGCCTACATTAAATGTACAATTTTTTTTTTTAAATAAAGCATGCATTGCAGACTACTAGCAGAGTGAACCGTACCTTTCTGAAGGGCCTGACTCCCCCGGAGGTGACAGGATGTGGGGACGGCTGTTTCTGCTTTGCGGCCATCTTGTTGTCCTGGGTCTCAGAGGGCTTCTGCTGTCCCTCTGTCCTGGCCTCCCCCTGCCCAGCACCACCTGGCTCCTAATGAGGAGAAGATAAATAACATGAAATATTATTATTAATATCTATATTATTTTTGTCTTTTCAGGACACCATACATTAAAATCAAACCACAAGTTAAAATAAACTTTGAGCTAGTGCAACTTAAAATCAATCCATTGACCTTGCAGCACTTCAGAGAAATATACTCCCTCCTCCATTAAAAAGTCCATTAAGAGCTAAACCCATTCCTAGTGCAGTAGAAATCCATCAACAGACCTTGGTGGTGGTGTACTGGTCCTTGGTACAGCACTGCAGACAGACATACTCCTGGTCCCCCCCCTCCATCTGCTGCACCTTGGCCAGGTCCAGACCAACACAGTCCCCATGGAACCAGTCATCACAGTGCCCACAGCCCACCATGAACCTGAACAGAACACACAGACGGACAAACAGACACGGATGCACAAAACAAACCTGTTTAAAAGAACACGAGCTCACTTCCCAGGGAATATTCTACATGTTCATTGTGGTAATTTAGCCTGAGATGTAACAACTTAGTAATAACAGGTTTACAATGTAGCTTAAGTACTACATTGTATATTCAACTCTAATCTCTTTGGTATGTAAAGAACACAACTCTTACTTGTTACTATGAGGTTTATTGCACAATCCACAGTTCTTGTTTGGATCCCACACAACGGTCTCACTATTTGCGGGTTCCTTTTCTGGTCCCTTCCCGGATTCTTTAGCCTGTTCTTCCTCGCTGGTTTCCTTCTTCACGGCGGCAGGAGCGTTGTCGGGGATGAAGAGCTGTGGTTCCTCCACGGAGATGCTTCTGCTGACGTTCCTGCTTCTCTGTTTCTGAAGACACTTGTCTGGCTTCTTCACTTTAGGCTCGTCTTGCTCTTCCTCCTTCTCCTCCTCCGATGTCTCCTTCTGAGGATTGGCACGTTTACATGGTGTCCATCCAAACTGGGGTTGTGGTTGGGTGTCGGCCACGTAAGAGTTAGATGGTTTGGTTGTAATCGTCGTCCCTGGCGACATACCAGGAGGACGCTTTCCAGACGGCAGTGTTTTTTTGACTGGACCGCCGCGGCCCGTGTCAGGTAATCTCTGCTTTAGTTTCCCAGGACGTCCGTCTTGCGTCCTCTGAATCTTAGGGCCCCTTTTCAAGGACATGACGACTTGTTTGGCTTTCATTTCGTCCATCTTGTGCATGTTGCCTCTCTGGTGGAGCTTCTTCCCCAGGACGTGTTGTTGGGTTCCTTTGGGCCCCTTACCAGCTACCAGGTGCTTGTTCTTAGCCAAGGACAGTGCTGACAGCTTCAGTTTGGGCTGCTGCTTTTTGGCTGGATTATTAGTGGTAGGAACTTTGCTGTTTGGCAGGTGCTGCTGTGCTGCTTTCTTGATGCTGGCATCTTTCCTCAGCTCCGCTGGATCAGGCTTCTGAGAATCACTTTGGTCGTCAAGTTTGGTCTCGACCAAGCAAGGACTACCTGGAAGCGCCCCGTTGGAGGCCTGAACCTCATTGGGGTTGACGTAAGGTCCTAGCCCTAGAGGCAAGTCGTCAGCACAGTACTTCACGAAGAGCTGAGCAGCGCCCACGCCCCCTCCACTCCCTGCAGTGGGATTCTGTATGTGTAACGGTTCCTCTTGCACCATAGTGTATTCCATCCCTTCACCGTACAGCGAGCCATCCTCATAACATTCCTCAGTGTTTTCAGCTGATGTGAAAGCGGTAAAGGAGGGCCCCGGGAGAAGCTCGATTTTGAAACCCCCGAAAGTGACCGTTAACCTCTGTAACACAACGACGGGGTTCATTGATGAGCCCAAGTCAAGGTCGTTGATATTCACCCTGCCGCCACCCAGGTGAAGCTCTCTCCTTAATTCATCAGCAGTTGTGATCTTCTCACTCAGTGTAGACTTCTTTCTAGGTCTCCCAGGTTTTCCCGGGGGCTTTTTGTTGTTGGAAGACCCTCTGCCTGCACTTCGCTCTGGAATTTAAGAGATGGAAATTGGAGCGCCACTCTCTGACAATTCTCATTTGACAATATAAAACGAAGCAATAAGGCAACCAAAGTGAATTAAAATCTATGCACAACATCAACTTTTCATACTAGGAAAATGAAAGGGTGGGGGGGTTACCATGTATTTGCATGGCTTTGTATTTAGTGTCCTATCTTGTCAATGATAATAGCTGTATTTAGTATTAATCACAGTAATGCTCCCAGTGTAGTCCTATTGACATAAAGTCCTCTCCCCAGCAGAGACCAAGGTTCCATCCTTGCTCCAACCCTTCAAACTGTTTCTCCCACCTGCCTGTCTCCCCGCTCCAACCCTTCAAACTGTTTCTCCCACCTGCCTGTCTCTCCGCTTCCATCCCTTCAAACTGTTTCTCCCACCTGCCTGTCTCTCTGCTCCAACCCTTCAAACTGTTTCTCCCACCTGCCTGTCTCCCCGCTCCAACCCTTCAAACTGTTTCTCCCACCTGCCTGTCACTACATAACAGCGCAAAAAGAATATATACATTAAATACACTCCATTGTAAAACGGAATTGTTGCTAACCTGGGGTAACTCCTAATGCGTATTTCCTGGGTCTGCCAACAGACCGTTTGACTGGCGAAGTCTCTGTACCAACCAACCCACCACCAGCGGTACCGAGGATACCCTCTGTTGCACCAACATCAAGATCTGCAACTACTGGGGGAGAGAAGATTAGAGATGAAATAATAACTTAGATTTATTTTAGAAGCATTAACAAACATCAGTAGTTACAAATTGTGGTTTCTATAAACACCCGTCGACTTAGCTTGTACTGTCAATTGAAGTCGTACAAAAGTAATTCGGACTACAAATACCTGTTGCTTCGGCGATCTGGAAGTTGGCGTCTTCATTATCTAAGATATTGAAGTGTGAACTTGCAGATCCAAACATGGGATCTTTATCACTAAGCATGTTCCTCAGTGAGTCTCCCAGCTGGTCGACACCTGTTCCAAAGTCATTACTTGCTTCACATTCCAAGTTCTGCCCTATCAGCAAGGAGTCATCCAACTGGTCACTGGGAATCAAATGGTTGAAAGTGTCCACTACATCCATGAATGCTGTTCCCTTCCTGTCAGCTCTGCAGGAATAAGAGGATAGGGTATTAATAACATAGGCTACAGTAGACAACAGAGATGGCTCAGATTCAGAACAATCTATTTCAATCTTCAGACACTCAATATCAAATAGGTTCCCTATACAGAAGGAGTCAACAGCCATGTAGGCAAGACAGCTAGTACATTCACTTTCATGGCATTTCTAAAAACAGTTCCCGTGCAGCAAATGCAACATTGACAAGCTAAAGTTAACTACCATTATTCAATAACAATCAATGGTGGATGACACTGGACATGTGTTGGACATTTGGGGCAGACAAGAATGGCTGAAAGAGTAGCTAGCCGCTGAATGAGCAATAGCTAATGAGGATCCTAATAAACGAAAAATATTTCATAAGAACATCAGTTAGCTAGCCAGCTAGGCTACCTTGCTAAATTATATGACGTTGCTAGCTAGGTAACGTTAGCTAGCAAATTAAATGAGAAATTAGCTAATACTTACTGTCAGGACTGACAGCTCCAGATAACTTCATTACAGGACTGCAAACACAATGTGTTTAGCTCCGTTTATGATATCTAGAAAGAGTCTAAAACCAAAACTTTCATCAGAGTGGGAGGAATCAGATGCAGACTGGTGCACTAGCTAGGGATCGTTAGCAGCTAGCTACTTCAAGTTAGCATAACAATCCAGCTAGCTAGCATACCTTAACGTAACGTATATCCTAGCCCTCAGTACATGTATACATTTGATCCAAAACTACTTCATCTTTATGATTTGCTAGTTGATGCTACCAATGGATGCATCTGTGCCATATGCATGGCAGCCTTCGTTGTAAAGTTAGCTAGGCTACTCCTGTAACTGCAGCTAAACATATTGGCTAACCAGTTACTACTTAGCTAGCTGGCAAACAAGCTCGTGCAGGCCTGACTGACAGCGACATGATAAGCTTTACTTAAAAGCACCATTCCCATAACGAAATACTTAGCTACTTGGTTGTACAACCACATAATACATGTAGTAAGTTAAGCATGCACAACAAATCATAGCCTATAGAAATAGACTATTTAAAAAATAAATAGGGAAGCTAGCAATTGTACATGTTAGTTAGTTATCCAGCAGCGAGGAACATGATAGGCCGCGAGTTTGTTTGTAGCCTGTAGCTACCTAGCACCACTGATCACGCCCCCAATTCGTCTCATTGGACGCCTCCACTGGGGACATTTCAATATTCACAGCGAGATAAATGTATAATGACACTTACATTTCTCTACTGTGTCAACGCCACTGCATTACGACGCGATTCTAGTAGCTTTACACACTGTTTTAGCTAAATCCCCGACACTTCCTCGCTGCGCACCGCCGCCATTCGCCCCTGCCTCCTGCAAAGCTACTCCGAAGAGTTTAATAACTAACCCAAGATAGACCACAGCCTGTCGCTTTCAATGGGAACTCATGAGTCATAGTGGACAGAACAAGCAAGGAGGAGGGGCAGAGCCAAGAACGAACTAGCAAGATCCTATTTGCTCGTTCCAGCATGTATTTACATATTTCCGTTGGGGAACGCCTACTCTGTGAAGTGCGCGTGTACAAAAACTAAATTGCCCGAGCACTCCTTCTGAACAACGCAATTTTTTGGAAACTTTGACAGAAGGTAAAGTTTACAAATTCTAGTTTTGGGAAGAGAAAAATGTATTTAAATGTTTAATTGAAGAGAACATTTCCAGAATATCGGTCAAAATCCATCTTCTCCACTGCCGGCCACTGGGCTTCCTTTTTCCACCATAGTTGGTAGTGAGTGGAAATGCCAAGCGGATGCTTCACATTTATACATCTGGTGAAATATTTGTCTCATTGTTATTTTTGTGGCTACTCGGGCAAGTGACGTTGGTGTCACATGCCTCGTGTTTACAATGGCCCACGCAACAGGCGTCAACATTGCGTGGAGTACAGTGTTGATCATCAATCAAGCAACAAAGCCCTTTTTACATCAGCAGGAATTCATTTTTCAGTAGCCTAATCGCAGTACCCCAAATAGTAAGCAGAAGCACAGTGGTCAGGAACAATTCAGTAAGTACATTGAAACTAAGAGACGAACCAGGGTCAGAGGGGAGGCCCTCCGGTGGTCAACGCATATAGCAGACAATGAAAGCGCTTACAATATTCGGTGATTACATTTCTCTAAAACAAGCAATAGGCTACATGTGCACCACCAAGTCAATTAAAATTGTATTTGTCACAGGCTCCGAATACAACAGGTGTAGGCCTTACAGTGAAATGCGTAATTACAAGCCCTTAAAACTTCTTGTCAATATGGGGGCGCTGTTTTCACTTTGTAAAAAATCATGCCCAAATTAAACTGCCTCGTACTCTATTCTAGATCGTGCAATATGCATATTATTATTACTATTGGATAGAAAACACTCAAGTTTCTAAAACCGTTTGAATTATATCTGTGAGTAAAACAGAACTCATTTTGCAGCAAACTTCCTGACAGGAAGTGAAAAATCTGAAATCGAGGCTCTGTTCCAGGGCCTTCCTATTCAATTGCTTGAAATCTATGGATATACATGCACTTCATACGCCTTCCACTAGATGTCAACAGGCAGTGGGAGGTGGAATGGGGTGTCTAGCTTGATCTGAGGTCGAACAAGAGCTCTTGGAATGACGTGACCACAATTTCCTTTGTCTACCAAGGCGCGGGAAGGACATCAGCATTGGCTTCTGAAAAGCGTTCGGTATAGACGGCTAATATCTCCGGCTTTGATTTTATTTGATACATGTGATAATATCATCGTAAAGTATGTTTTTTCAATATAGTTTTATCAGATTATTCAACGTTTATCGGGAGTTTTGGAGTTTTCCGTTCTCTGCGTTAGGTGTTGATGGACATCTTCGCGCCACTTGGCTAGCTAAGGTTGCTAATTCGACAGGAGAAGAGGACATTCTAAAACCAAACAACGATTTATTCTGGACAAAGGACTCCTTGTACAAGATTCTGATGGAAGCTCAGCAAAAGTAAGAACCATTTATGATGTTATTTCGTATTTCTGTGGAAAATGTTTAGTCCTATTTTCCTTCCTTTTTGTGGGCGCTGTCTCGCTATAACGTAAGCTGTTTGTTATGGTAAAGTTATTTTAAAAAATCTAACACGGCGATTGCATTAAGAACTAGTGTATTTGACAGCATTTGCTGTCCAACATGTATTTTTTAGTAAAGTTTATGATGAGTTCTTTGGTCAGATTAGGTGACTGTCCAAAATATCTCCGGATAATTTGGTGAATCGATGCTACATATTCACAACGTATAACCACGGTTTGCAGCTCAAAATATGCACATTTTCGAACAAAACATAAGTGTATTGTGTAACATGATGTTATAAGACTGTCATCTGATGAAGTTGGTCAAGGTTAGTGATTAATTTTATATCTTTTGCTGGTTTTTGCGAATGCTATCTATGCGGTGAATAAATGCGGTTGTGTGTTTGACTATTGTGGTAAGCTAATATAATGCTATATTGTGTTTTCGCTGTAAAACACTTAAAAAATCTGAAATATTGGCTGGATTCACAGATGTTTATCTTTCATTTGCTGTACACCATGTATTTTTCATAAATGTTTTATGATGAGTATTTAGGTATTTCACGTTGCTCTCTGTAATTATTCTTGCTGCTTCGGTGCTATTTGTGATTGTAGCTGCAATGTAAAACTATGATTTATACCTCAAATATGCACATTTCCGAACAAAACACAGATTTATTGTATAACATGTTATAAGACTGTCATCTGATGAAGTTGTTTCTTGGTTAGTGACTAATTATATCTCTATTTGGTCGGTTTTGTGATAGCTACCTATGCGGTAAAAAAATTGTGAAAATATGCGGTTGAGTCTTTTGCTATTGTGGTTAGCTAATAGAAATACATATTGTGTTTTCGCTGTAAAACATTTTAAAAATCGTAAATGATGGCTGGATTCACAAGATGTGTATCTTTGATTTGCTGTATTGGACTTGTGATTTCATGATATTTATATGCTAGTATTTACTTGTGGCGCTATGCTAGGCTATGCTAGTCAGCTTTTTACTGATGAGGATGCTCCCGGATCAGGGATGGTCATGAAGTAGTTAACCAACAATGCAGTTTGAAGAAAAATAAGTGTTAAATATTTACTAAATTAAGAAGATAGAAAAATAACAAATAATTAAAGACCAACAATAAAATAACAGTAAAGAGGCTATATACAGGGGGTACCGGTACAGAGTCAATGTGGAGGGGCACAGGTTAGTTGAGGTAATTGAGGTAAAATGTACAGTACCAGTCAAAAGTTTGGGCACACCTGCTCATTCAGGGGGTTTTCTTTATTTTTACTATTTTCTACATTGTAGAATAATAGTGAAGACATTAGAACAATGAAATAACACATATGGAATCATGTAGTCAAATCAAAATTGAATTTAGATTCTTCAAAGTAGCAACCCTTTGCCTAATGACAGCTTTGCACACTCTTGTCATTCTCTTAACTTCTCTAGGGTAGGGGGCAGCATTCGGAATTTTGGATGAAAAAATTGCATGCCCAAATTAAACTGCCTGCTTCTCGGGCCCAGAAGATATGATATGCATATACCTGGTAGATTTGGATAGAAAACACTCTAAGGTTTCCAAAACTGTTAAAATAGTGTCTGTGAGTATAACAGAACTGATTTGGCAGGTGAAAATCTGAGAAAAATCCATTCGGGAAGTAGTTTTTGTTTTTGTTTTGTAGTTTTCTATTCAATGCCATTACAGTATCCATTGACTTAGGACTCAAATTGTTTCAAGCTTGTATTCTGAAAAATGAGGAAGTAAGAGTGTAACAGTATAACTTTAGACCGTCCCCTCGCCCCGACACGGGCGCAAACCAGGGACCTTCTGCACACATCAACAACAGTCACCCACGAAGCATCGTTACCCATCGCTCCACAAAAGCCGCGGCCCTTGCAGAGCAAGGGGCAACACTACTTCTAGGTTTCAGAGCAAGTGACGTAACTGATTGAAACGCTACTAGCGCGTACCCGCTAACTAGCTAGCCATTTCACATCCGTTACACTCACCCCCCTTTCAACCTCCTCCCTTTCCGCAGCAACCAGTGATCCGGGTCAACCGCATCAATGTAACAGTATAACTTTAAACCGTCCCCTCGCCCCGACACGGGCGCGAACCAGGGACCCTCTGCACACATCAACAACGGTCGCCCACGAAGCATCGTTACCCATCGCTCCACAAAGGCCACGGCCCTTGCAGAGCAAGGGGCAACACTACTTCTAGGTTTCAGAGCAAGTGACGTAACTGATTGAAACGCTACTAGCGCGTACCCGCTAACTAGCTAGCCATTTCACATCCGTTACAAGAGCAGTCTGAATGAGTGGACCCTAAAGTGTCACAGAGCTTTTTCATGCGCGAGACCGAGAGAGTGCCTTTCTTGTTTACATTTTATATTGACGACGTTATTGTCCGGTTTAAATATTATCGATTATTTAGGCTAAAAACAACCTGAGGATTGAATATAAACATCGTTTGACATGTTATATGAACTTTACGGATACAATTTGGATTTTTTGTCTGCCTGTTTTGACTGCGTTTGAGCCTGTGGATTACTGAAGAAAATGCGTGAACAAAACTGAGGTTTTTGGATATAAAGAGACTTTATCGAACAAAAGGAACATTTATTGAGTAAATGAATGTCTGCTGAGTGCAACCATATGAAGATCATCAAAGGTAAGGGATTAATTTTATCTCTATTTCTGACTTGTGTAACTCTTCTACTTGGCTGGTTACTGTTTGTAATGATTTGTCTGCTGGGCTATGTTCTCAAATAATCGTAAGGTATGCTTTCGCCATAAAGCATTTTTAAAATCTGACACCGTGGTTGGATTCACAAGAAGTTAATCTTTAAACCTATGTAAAATATGTTTTGTTTTCTGAATTTTTATAATGAGTATTTCTGTATTTGAATTTAGCGCCCAGCAGTTTCACTGGCTGTTGAAGAGGTGGGACGCTAACGTCTCACGTACCCAAGAGAGGTTAACCAGCTTCACCTGGAATGCTTTTCCAACAGCATTGAAGGAGTTCCCATTTATGCTGATCACTTGTTGGCTGCTTTTCCTTCAGTTTGAGTGTGCAAAGCTGTCATCAAGGCAAAGGATGGCTATTTGAAGAATCTCAAATCTAAAATCTATTTTGATTTGTTTAACACTTTTTTGGTTACTACATGATTCCATATGTGCTAAACAGTTTTAGCAAAATAGTTGGGGCTCAAAACAGGTGCACTGAATGACGGGTCGCCACTGATTTGTTCTATATCTCTATCTGTTTTATATCTGTTCTATATCTCTTCTATATCTCTGTATGTTCTATATCTCTATCTGTTTTATATCTGTTCTATATCTCTATCTGTTCTATATCTATATATGTACTATATCTATATCTGTTCTTTATCTCTATTTGTTCTATATTTTTATCTGTTCTATATCTCTATCTGTCCTATATCTCTATCTGCTTTATATCTGTTCTCTATTTCTGTCTGTTCTATATCTATATCTGTTCTTTATCTCTATCTCAGTTAACCACCTAACTGAGGAACTCAATTTAACCTTGCGCAATACTCTAGATGCAGTCGCACCCCTAAAAACAAAAAACATTTGTCATAAGAAACTAGCTCCCTGGTATACAGAAAATACCCGAGCTCTTCCGACTAGCTTGGAAAGACAGTACCGTGCAGTATTGAAGAGCCCTCACTGCTGCTCGATCATATTTTTCCAACTTAATTGAGGAAAATAAGAACAATCCAAAATGTATTTTTGATACTGTCGCAAAGCTAACTAAAAAGCAGCATTCCCCAAGAGAGGATGGCTTTCACTTCAGCAGTGATAAATTCATGAACTTCTTTGAGGAAAAGATCATGATCATTAGAAAGAAAATTACGGACTCCTCTTTAAATCTGCGTATTCCTCCAACGCTCAGTTGTCCTGAGTGCACAACTCTGCCAGGACCTAGGATCTAGGGAGACACTCAAGTGTTTTAGTACTATATCTCTTGACACAATGATGAAAATAATCATGGCCTCTAAACCTTCAAGCTGCATACTGGACCCTATCCAACTAAACTACTGAAAGAGCTGCTTCCTGTGCTTGGCCCTCCTATGTTGAACATAATAAACGGCTCTCTATCCACCGGATGTGTACCAAACTCACTAAAAGTGGCAGAAATAAAGCCTCTCTTGAAAATGCCAAACCTTGACCCAGAAAATATAAAGAATTATCGGCCTATATCGAATCTCCCATTCCTCTCAATTATTTTTGAAAAAGCTGTTGCGCAGCAACTCACTGCCTTCCTAAAGACAAACAATGTATACTAAACGCTTCAGTATGGTTTTAGACCCCATCATAGCACTGAGACTGCACTTGTGAAGGTGGTAAATTACCTTTTAATGGCGTCAGACCGGGGTTCCTCATCTGTCCTTGTGCTCCTAGACCTTAGTGCTGCTTTTGACACCATCGATCACCACAATCTTTTGGAGAGATTGGAAACCCAAATTGGTCTACACGGACAAGTTCTGGCCTGGTTTAGATCTTATCTGTCGGAAAGATATCAGTTTGTCTCTGTGGATGGTTTGTCCTCTGACAAGTCAAATGTAAATTTCGATGTTCCTCAAGGTTCTGTTTTAGGACCACTATTGTTTTCACTATATATTTTACCTCTTGGTGATGTCATTCGGAAACATAATGTTAACTTTCACTGCTATGCAGATGACACACAGCTGTTCATTTCGATGAAACATGGTGAAGTCCCAAAATTGCCCTCGCTGGAAGCCTGTGTTTCAGACATAAGGATGGCTGCAAATGTTCTACTTTTAAACTCGGACAAAACAGAGATGCTTGTTCTTGGTCCCAAGAAACAAAGAGATCTTCTGTTGAATCTGACAATTAATCTTGATGGTTATACAGTCGTCTCAAATAAAACTGTGAAGGACCTCGGCGTTACTCTGGACCCGGATCTCTCTTTTGACGAACATATCAAGACTGTTTCAAGGACAGCTTTTTCCAATCTACGTAACATTGCAAAAATCAGAAACTTTCTGTCCAAAAATTATGCAGAAAAATTAATCCATGCTTTTGTCACTTCTAGGTTAGACTACTGCAATGCTCTACTTTCCGGCTAACTGGAAAAAGCACTAAATATACTTCAGTTAGTGCTAAACCTGGCTGCTAGAATCTTGACTAGAACCAAAGAATTTGATCATATTACTCCAGTGCTAGCCTCTCTACACTGGCTTCCTGTTAAGGCAAGGGCTGATTTCAAGGTTTTACTGCTAACCTACAAAGCATTACATGGGCTTGCTCCAACCTATCTTTCTGATTTGGTCCTGCCGTATATACCTACACATACGCTACGGTCACAAGACGCAGGCCTCCTTACTGTCCCTATAATTTCTAAGCAAACAGCTGGAGGCAGGGCTTTCTCCTATAAAGCTCAATTTTTATGGAACGGTCTGCCTACCCATGTGAGAGACGCAGACTCGGTCTCAACCTTTAAGTCTTTATTGAAGACTCATCTCTTCAATAGGTTCTATGATTGAGTGTAGTCTGGCCCAGGATTGTGAAGGTGAACGGAAAGGCACTGGAGCAACGAACCGCCCTTGCTGTCTCTGCCTGGCCGGTTCCCCTCTCGCCACTGGGATTCTTTGCCTCTAACCCTATTACAGGGGCTGAGTCACTGGCTTACTGGTGCTCTTCCATGCCGTCCCTAGGAGGAGTGCATCACTTGAGTGGGTTGAGTCACTGACGTGATCTTCCTGTCCAGGTTGGCACTCCCCCTTGTGTTGTGCCTTGGCAGAGATCTTTGAGGGCTATACTCGGCCTTGTCTCAGGATGGTAAGTTGGTGGTTTGAGATATCCCTCTAGTGGTGTGGGGGCTGTGCTTTGGCAAAGTGGGTGGGGTTATATCCTGCCTGTTTGGCCCTGTCCAGGGGTATCGTCGGATGGGGCCACAGTGTCTCCCAACCCCTCCTGTTTCAGCCTCCAGTATTTATGCTGCAGTAGTTTATGTATCGGGGGGCTAGGGTCAGTCTGTTATATCTGGAGTATTTCTCCTGTCTTATCCGGTGTCCTGTGTGAATTTTAAGTATGCTCTCTCTAATTTTCTCTTTCTTTTTCTTTCTTCTCTCTCTCTCTCGGAGGACCTGAGCCCTAGGAGCATGCCTCAGGACTAGCTGGCCTGATGACTCCTTGCTGTCCCCAGTCCACCTGGCCGTGCTGCTGCTCCAGTTTATTATTATTTGACCCTGCTGGTCATCTATGAACATTTGAACATCTTGGCCATGTTCTGTTATAATCTCCACCCGGCACAGCCAGAAGAGGACTGGCCACCCCTCATAGCCTGGTTCCTCTCTAGGTTTCTTCGTAGGTTTTGGCCTTTCTAGGGAGTTTTTCCTAGCCACCGTGCTTCTACACCTGCATTGCTTGCTGTTTGGGGTTTTAGGCTGGGTTTCTGTACAGCACTTTGAGATATCAGCTGATGTAAGAAGGGCTATATAAATACATTTGATTTGATATAGAACAAATAGAGAAAGAGATATATAACAAATAGAGATATATAACAGATAGAGATATAGAACAGATATAGAACAGATATAAAACAGACAGAGAAATAGAACAAATAGAGATATACACAGGTAAGATATAGATTAGATACAGTTATAGAACAGATAGAGATATAGAACATATATAAAACAGATAGATATATAGAACAGATATAAAACAGACAGAGATATAGAACAGATAGAGATATACACAGGTAGGATATATAATAGATAGAGATATAGAACAGATAGAGATATAGAACAGACAGAGATATAGAACAAATAGCCTGGTTCTTCTCTAGGTTTCTTCCTAGGTTTTGGCTTTTCTAGGGAGTTTTTCCTAGCCACCGTGCTTCTACACCTGCATTGCTTGCTGTTTGGGGTTTTAGGCTGGGTTTCTGTACAGTACTTTGAGATATCAGCTGATGTAAGAAGGGCTTTGTAAATACATTTGATTTGATATATCTGTTCTGTATCTATATCTGTTCTACATCTATAAATGTTCTATATCTCTATCTGTTCTATATCTCTATCAGTTCTACATCTATATCTCTTCTACATCTCTATCTGTTCTATATATATATGTTTTATATCTGTTCTATATCTATACATGTTCTATATCTATATCTGGTCTAAATCTACATCTGTACTATATCTATATCTGTTCTATATCTCTGTTTTATATCTGTTCTGTATCTCTATCAGTTCTACATCTCTATCTGTTCTTTATCTCTATCTGTTCTATATCTCTATCAGTTCTACATCTCTATCTGTTCTTTATCTCTATCTGTTCTATATCTATATCTGTTCTTTATCTCTATCTGTTCTATATCTGTTCTTTATCTCTATCTGTTTTATATCTGTTTTATATCTCTATCTGTTCTCTATCTCTATCAGTTCTATATCTGTTCTATATCTCTATCTGTTTTATATCTCTATCTTTTCTATATGTCTGTCTGTTAAATATCTCCATCTGTTCTATATCGCTATCTATTCTGTATCCTACCTGTGTATATCTCTATCTGTTCTTTATCTCTGTCTATTTTATATCTGTTCTATATCTGTTCTATATCTCTATCCGTTCTTTTCTCTGTCTGTTTTATATCTGTATCTATAAATGTTCTATATATCTATCCGTTCTACATCTCTATCTGTTCTATATCTCTATCTGTTCTCTATCTGTTCTCTGTCTCTATCTGTTCTCTATCTCTATCTGTTCTATATCTCTGTCTGTTAAATATCTCTATCGGTTTATATCTCTGTCTGTTAAATATCTCTATCGGTTTATATCTCTATCTATTCTATATCCTACCTGTGTATATCTCTATCTGTTCTATATCCTACCTGTGTATATCTCTATCTATTCTATATCCTACCTGTGTATATCTCTATCTGTTCTATATCCTACCTGTGTATATCTCTATCTGTTCTATATCCTACCTGTGTATATCTCTATCTCTTCTTTATCTCTATCTGTGTATATCTCTATCTGTTCTATATCCCACCTGTGTAAATCTCTATCTGTTCTACGTGGTTGTTGTGATCTATGCCATGTTTTCTGTAAATGATGATGGTTTTATGTCTTTGACATCGTGCTCTTAAAGGCTGGACACATTTCCTGTAAAAGGCCTAATATATGAACTGAACTTATTATGGGGCATGATCACTGAGCCAACCATCTGTAGTAGGCTTTGCAACATTAAACAAGGTACAAAGAGACTTGTAGCTGTTGTGGTCCATTTTAGCTAAGTAGGTAGAGCCAGGGTAGTGGGTTAGATTCCCGGGACCACCCATATTTAATACGTATGCAGCATGACTAAGTGTCTTTGGATAAAAGCGTCTGCTAAATGGCATATATTATTATATTATACAGTGCCTTCAGAACGTATTCGTATTTTTTGTCAACGATCTACACAAAACACTCTGTAATGTCATAGTGGAAGAACAATTAACATTTGTTTAAAATGTATAAAAAAACTCATATTCAGTTTTTCTGGGTAAGTCTCTGAGCTTTGCACACCTGGATTGTACAATATTTGCACATTATTCTTTAGATTTTCAAGCTGATTTAAGTCAAAACTGTAACTAGACCACTCAGGAACATTCAATGTCATCTCCAGTGTCGATTTGGCCTTGTGTTTTAGGTTATTGACCTGCTGAAAGGTGAATTTGTATTCCATAGTCTGTAGGAAAGCAAACTGAACCAGATTTTTCTCTAGGATTTTGTCTGTGCTTAGCTCTATTCCATTTATTTTTATCCTAAAAAACTCCCCAGTCCTTGTCGATGACAATCTTACCCATAACATGATGCTGCCACCACAATGCTTGAAAATATGAAGAGTGCTACTCAGTGATGTGTTGTGTTGGATTTGCCCCAAACATGGCACTTTGTATTCAGGACATAAATTAAATTTCTTTGCCACATTTTTTGTATTGTTACTTTACTGCCTTATTGCAAACAGGATGAATGTTTAGGAATATTTGTATTCTGTACAGGCTTCCTTCTTTTCACTCTGTCGTTTAGGTTAGTATTGTGGAGTAACTACAATGCTGTTGATCCATCCTCAGTTTTCTCCTATCGTAGCCATTAAACTGTAACTGTTTTAATGTCACCATTGGCCTTATGGTGAAATCCCTGAGTGGTTTCCTTCCTCACCAGCAATTGAGTTAGGAAGGACACCTGTATCTTTGTAGTGACTGGGTGTATTGATTCACCATCCAAAGTGTAATTCATATATTCACCATGCTCAAAGGAATATTCAATGTCTGCTTTGAAGGTGCCCTTCTTTGCGAGGCACTGGAAAACCTCCCTGATCTTTGTGGTTGAATCTGTGTTTGAAATTCACTGCTAGACTGAGGGACCTTACAGATAATTGTATGTGTGGGGTACAGAGATCAGGTAGTCATTCAAAAATCATGTTAAACACTCTTATTGTACACGGAGTGAGTCCATGCAACTTACATATATTTTCATCCAAGCCTCATTGGGGCACATAACGCCACCTCTAATCTAGTCTAGACAGACAGGTTGCCTTCCACAATGTACCAATGTTCCAGCATTGGTCTGGGATTTCCAAGACTTACCTATATGCCCACCTAAACATGTATTTATTACATATTTGACATGGGTACACCTCTAAGCTCATCTCCAGGCTGATTCTGGTATACCAACAGACTAGGCTACTATTCAGACAATCAGCAAACACCAGTAAATCATCTCTGTTGCGTGAAACACACATTTATATTTAACGGTAAAAGACAGAGACAAGTAAAAGAGACAGCTGTGTTACAAAGCTAGACATCATCATTTCACAGGAAACATAGTAGTCATTCCTGTTGGTCAAAATACCACAAAACAAAATGGAGGACATACTTTATAGCCAGCGTGCCAGCTCTGTTTGTGCTACCATGTCATGCCACTCATTGTCATGCCAAACAGATTGTCTTGACAATTACAGCAATGGAGTTGGCAGGAGCACAACCAGAGCTGGACCAGGCTACATACTTTAGGCTGTAAGAAAAATTGTTCCACATCAGAGAAAGGCGTTAGGAACAGATTTGGCAACTAGAAATTTAGAGAAAATGCCTAAATCGTATATCAAAAATACAAATTATACAAAATGTTAACGCAATTAGAATAAATTAAAATTCCTTCATATAGCTTATTCAAGTAAAGGGTTGTTCGATTGAAAGATGATCATGTTAAATAAAGAAAGAATATTCAAACTTAATGATCCTTCTCACAACCAGTTTCTGGTTTCCAAAAAATACCTCATTCACTGTCAAACTATGTAGAGCCACAGTATTCCGATGACAGATTGGCAACCTTTTCACATTTTTAAGGACATGTTTAGAGACATTACATTCACAAAGATTCTGACAAATCACGCATACAATTTTGTATAAAACAGTTAATAACATATAATTGTCCTTGCTTGAGGGACAACCTTCCATTTCCAACATCTAAAAACTGCTTCAACAAACGATTAGTCTGAGTAGAAGTGGAATTGTGGAACAGAGTTGGTACATTAGTGAGTTAGTACAACATAATGTCCCCCCATAAATCAGAGTAAATAATTTCCAGCAAACAGCAATAGTGATTCATTACAAAGAAAGAAGAAATCAATTTGACTACATTGATAAACTAGGCCACATTGGCCCATATAGGATCAAATTAAATTAAAACGCTGTACTTTCACATGCTTGCGCCATTCTCATGACAGAACTCAAAACATTGAGCCACGCCACCACTAGGTGGCAGCAGAACCACTACACCACGCCACCACTAGGTGGCAGCAGAACTACGCCACGCCACCACTAGGTGGCAGCAGAACCACTATGCCACCACTAGGTGGAAGCAGAACCACTACACCACACCACTACAAGATGACAGCAGAACTACGCCACGCCACTACTAGATGGCAGCAGAACCACTACTGTAATATTATTTTGTAAATTACATTTTTTTTGTCATTTGTAAAACATACACCTATCCCATAGATGTATCTAGCGAAAGGAAAAGTCTGTTTTAACAACTTTGGCAGTTTCCTTCATGTTCAGGGATATAGATAAATACTATGAGTCAATAATGAGAGCATGCCTTTATCAATGCCCATGTGTCATCCCAAATGGCTATTCCTTACATAGTTCAATGCTTTTAACCAGAGCCCTATGGGGGAAAATGTAGTGCACTATATAGGGAACAAGGTGCTGGGCTCAGGTTAAAAGAAGTGCACTATATAGGGAACAGGGTACCATTTGTAATACAGCCCGTCTGACCATGCTTCCTCTCAATTCAAAAAGAAAAAGTTCCAAAGAACATATGGTTTGGTTTCTTCAGTAAATGAAACCCATAGTAGCAAGGGCCTGGGACATCACTGATGGAGGCAACATCTACTCTCACAACAATAGAAGGATAGGACAGCCCTTGTTGGCCTCGGTCTGCACTTTAACAGTTTAGTAAATGGAGTGTGCTCACCACCATATTTCCATGTATTGCCTAAGGGGTAAATCCTACTGTAACTTCCATTTAAGGCAAATGTCCACTTAGTCATGCATTTATTTATTACCTTTATTTAACCAGGAAGGGTTACATTTGGGTTCAATTTGGTACGTGACGCATTGATGTCAATCTGAGACAAAGTGAAAATCAAACTTAAGTAGAAGTTAGGATTTGCTCTAATTGAACCTGCACTATATCGACACAGATCCTTATGGTCCTAAATCCAATATTAGATACAGGCACCATAGTAGGCCATTGGGTCAGTAGGTTCTAGTACATAAACAGAAGGTCAACTCTGGCTCTTCCTCAATATTTACCCAAAATATTTGAGAGACTTTTGTCATTTGAGGGGTTAATGTTTCACGTTCTGGGTTGACTATCGACAGAAAACAAACAGAAAACTCCAGGTCAGTTAGTAAATGATTCTCCTTCCCTTCTGCCTTGTGAGGTCACAGCCACGTCACGGTTA